>NC_081180.1:27426382-27726382 GCF_029867415.1 Vicia villosa | reverse complement strand
TATATAATTTTACATGAAAAATATCAATGTATTAGAAAATGAAGAGTCATTAGAAGTTATAAATTTGTCACAAATAATCAACCACTTGCGTTGGACGACATCGGTATTGTTGTAGTAAATTAGTGGAAGCACAGTAGCAAGTTATGTTACTATTTATTTATTTATTTTTACATAAAAAATATTAGCAACATCAAGTTCTTTTGCTTTTTTTTATTTATTATTGATGCAAGATGTATTTTTATTTTTTTTATAAAATAAAGATGCAAATATATGCGTTTTAAAAAATACGGAAAAAAATAACAAAATACTAGTGTCATATTTTTGATCAAAAAGTGTAGAAATTTTCTTAAGATTCGATCTCCGTGGATATCTGTGGGGATCTGTGGGGATGGAGATGGGGGGAAATATTCCCCCGTGGCGGGGATTGGAGATGGGGATGGGGACTAAATTTGGGGGCGGGGCGGGGAGCGGAGAAACATCCTCCGAACAATATCTGCCCCGTTGACATCCCTAGATTGTACCCAAGTGTTGGATATTATAGAAATAGGAGCTGTGAGAATTATATCATGTAGACTACTTATGTAGGCTCGGGTATAATTTCACAAGAGGTTCCCAAAATTTAAGTAGGATCCCAAGACTTCAACTTTTTCACAAAGTTGTTTTACATGAGGTTCAATAAGAGGGTTGAAAACAAATATTGGCCAGTTGCAACTTTATTTGATGAGCTTGTCAAAGACTGTACATAATAGACAAACATGTAAAGCTGGATTTGTAAGAAGTTGTAGACCATTAATAAGATTTGATGCATATTTTTTGAAAGGAGACTATGGGGGACAATTGGTGGTTGTTGTTAGAAGGGATGAGAATAATCAAATATTTCCAATTGCCTATGCTGTTGTAGAGGCTGAGACAGGAATCTTGGGAGTGGTTCATAAAGCTTCTGATTAAGGACTTGCAAGCCATAAATAATAGGCAATATGTTTTCATCTCTGACCAACAAAAGATATAGAGCCTGTTATATTGTGTTTTTATAGTTCATGTGCTTTTATTTGAGACTTGTATTAATGTATTATGTTTGTATTGTTTTACAGGGACTTGTCATGATGGTTTAAACGACTATGTTATTTTTGCATTTCATTTTAATGGAAAGAGAAGTTTTGAGATGTATTTTCCAAATGTTTTTGACCAAGAATCAACTAATTGTGATTTGTGGGTATTTGGTGAATTCCTTAATCTATGGGGCTATGGAGCACCGTTCTTTTGTTAATATATGAGTTATGAAAGAATACGGACTGCATTCGTCCTGGACTAAGACTCTTTGTTTTGTCTATTGTTGTCGTTCCGACTCGGTACTTTTATCCAATATGTTGTACAAGAAATAGTGAAATTATTGGAACAGATGGTGGTACTGAATTGGTTAAATACGATGACAAAGGACAATTGTTAGAGCATCGTTCATATTCTAATGACCGAGAAGGATCTCATGTTGTGTATATAGTCTCTGCTTTCACTACCTTCTAACAATGAACAAGCTGTTAGAACAAGCTTAAGAAGATGACACAATCAAGAAGAATGAGGTATACTATATTCATCTTATTTATCTTGTACTATAGTATGAACTATAGGAATGCTCCAATCAGTAAGGTATTGGAGGGTAATATGATGAGCTAGTATGCTACCTGAGCTCATGTAATATGTCATGGAATATTTATTTGTCAATTGTTTGTAATATGTTTGTTTAAAATGTTGAAACCTTTAATTGCCTGTGTTGTTTGTGTGGTTAACTGTTTTTGTTATTTATGCATGTGTGTAACATATTAAGTTCTAATGTATGTTGAGGTCCATGTTTAAAATGGTTTTGTATTGTATTTATAATTTATTTGATGAGTTTATGCATTACATGACTCTGACTCAAAGCACTTTATTAGAAATTTTATCATGGCCACATTTGTATTTGAAGGAAATCTAAGGTTATGTTCTCTAATTTCAGTGGACTCTAGTAACTTTGGCTCTTGTCATTTATCTATTACAAGCTAGAAATAAAAACTCCAATTAATGAGTTACATCGATAAGAAGGAAAATTACTACTGGAAGCATTTTATTTTTAAAACTAGAATCAAAGCATACATGATAGCTTTGCATACATACTTTAAAGAAACTGTGATTTGCGCAGTGAAAACAAGGCAAAACAATAGTTTGATAATAGATTGAATGAAGAAACATGTCTGTGAAGTGTTAGCTATGTGATAATAGTTTGATCATGAGTGCCAGTTTAATTGATAATAATGCCAAGTGTCACAATGATTTGATATCAATTAGACACTGCAGAGGCAAGAGTTATGATTCATGAGCATGCAGAAATAGAAGCATGGAAAATGATCATAGCTATTGCAGTGTTGTATCAAAGACTCTTCTCGTTATCAACACTAGAGAGGATGTAAACATGGGTAAATTAAGAAACCAGATTGAAGAAAACACTGTTTGGAATCTTGACTAGTGAAGACAATTGCTAATTAGAATTGGAACAATGTTTGAAAGAAGAATTTAATAAGGTTTCCTTTTTTCGGAAGGATGCTATTCTATGTTCAAAACATCTGTCAAATTATTATATTGTTAAATCATCTTATAAGATGTTAACCTCCACTAATGATGCTTGGGAATGTTAAGTTGTAGCATAAATTCATACTGTCAAAGGTTGCGAACTTCACTTGGCAAATGAGTCAAAGATGTTAACCCCGATCTTTGAAGTTTTGCATCCAACTCGATCGGACCCTTCGAAGAAAATCGGTCGAAAGTTGTCCACAAAACCGCTAAATCTTCTTCGTTCTTGAACTCAACGGAGTGAACTCAACATCACTAAACCAAACCCAACCCTTGTTCACCTACCTCCTCCTTTTCATATTCCCGGTAATTACACTTTCTTTACTTTTACTGTTTTTCTGTTATTACATTCCACTCACATTACTCTCATGATCATGAAACCCTAATGGGAAAATACACCTAATTTAGGGTTTGTTTCGATTATTCATCCAATGTTTTTTCCAAGAGGTGTAGAAATTATTGCCCATTTGTTAACATAGGTGTTATCATTTAAACATGTTGTACAATATCTTGTAGGATACTGTATGAGCACAGTCAATGAGTACTAGTACATTCATATATATGAAGCGTGCTTTAGTCAAGTTTAACCCAATTGATTCTCATATAAGTGGGAATTTGAAAAGTCCTGATCTTGATGATAAAAGAATGAGGTTAGAAAGACGATGGAGGAGACGCTGCAACAGGTTAGAAAGTCCTGATACCACATTGTAACTTACCAACATAATAAACAACAACGAAAACTATACACTTAAAGTTCAAAAAACTTATGAGCAAACTATACTTACATCATAGTGGTGTAGATCCTTATCAGCCACTCGCAACTGAAAATGATTAGCACGAACTTGAATTTTCCTTCCCAATTGACCGTAATCAGGTCGGTTAGGGAACCTAACCGCTTTCTGGGACGACGGAGCCGACTCTAGAGTAGCCTTCTGTTAAACTTCGGCAGTTAGGCTCTCGATGGAAATCGGAGCCGAACTCGAGGAAGCAACTGGCGCAACAACAGATGGAGTAACAACCGGCGTTGCAACAGATGGAACAAACGGCGCTGCAACAGGTGGACGAACAACTGGAGCTGCAACATATGAAGGCATCATTTAGGAAGAAAGTTAATGCTTGGGTGATACGTTCGATTTCTCAAGCCCACGCTTGCGTTAACACAAATATGGCGCAAGATCGTCGGAAACTAAGTCATGACATGATATGTCATACCATAATACTTCTCGTCGAAGCTGACCCATCACTGAAGGTGAAGACGATTATTTCCCATTGCGTTTCTGTGTTCAAATATAGACCGTCGTACAGAAAGGCTTGGTTAGTGAAGCAGAAGGCAATTGAAATAGTCTACGGCAACTAGGAGAAATCCTACCAACAACTTCCTCGCTACCTGGATGCACTTCAATTGTATTCACCTGGGATTGTTACTATATTGGAGACACTGCTGGCACAATCCCAAGACGGAACCCCTCTCGAAGGTAATGGAATCTTCCTTGGACTTTTCTTG
Source organism: Vicia villosa (assembly GCF_029867415.1). Taxonomy (NCBI): domain Eukaryota; kingdom Viridiplantae; phylum Streptophyta; class Magnoliopsida; order Fabales; family Fabaceae; genus Vicia; species Vicia villosa. The sequence goes on along the minus strand of NC_081180.1, from coordinate 27,722,277 downwards.
GCATTTCGACCATGCATCATCGGATTTGGTTTTTGCAAGCCGATTATTCAAATTGATGGAACCTGGTTGTATGGGAAATACAAAGGAACATTGCTGATGGCGGTCGCGCAAGATGGAAACAATAATATTTTTCCATAGCCTTTGCTCTGGTAGAAGGCGAAACAGCTGCTGCTTGGAGTTTCTTTCTGAAGAATCTCCGAGCTAGAGTTGCTCCACAATCTGATCTTTGTTTGATTTCGGACAGGCACGCTTCTATTGACAGCGCATACAACAATCCGGAAAATGGTTGGCACGACCCCCCGTCTAAGCATGTCTACTGTATTAGGCATATCGCACACAATTTTATGCGAGAGATCAAAGATAAATTTTTGAAGAACCATTTGGTGAACGCGGGGTATGCCTTAAACCAACCTGGATTTTAATACTACCGCCGTGAAATAGCGTTGTCAAATCCATATGCGAGGAGGTGGATTGACAGCATTGATAGAGCGAGATGGACTAGGTCATACGACGATGGGGCTAGGTGGGGACACATGACTACAAATCTTGTAGAATCAATGAACATCATTTTCAAAGGCATACGAAACCTACCTGTAACTGCTTTGGTTAGTGCAACATATTTTCAGATGGCAACTTTGTTCGCCACAAGAGGTAAGCGGTGGAATTCAGTGTTACAAACACAACAGGTATACAACGATGTCTGCATGAAATATGTACAACAAGAATCTGTCAAGGGGAACACTCATCGAGTTACAGAGTTCGACCGTCATGGCCACACCTTCAGTGTCAAAGAAACAATTGACCACAACCAGGGGCTGCCACGACAATAGTATCGTGTCTCAATCCCAAATCGTTGGTGCGACTGTGGCCAATTTCAAGCCTATCGCATGCCTTGCTCCCATGTCATTGCAGTATGTTCACATACTCACTTTGATGCATTATCATTGGTATCAGAAATTTACAAGGTATAAATGTTGCTCAACGTATACGACAATTACTTTCCGGTGGTAGCGATGGAGGCATATTGGCCTGTGTACGAGGGGGGAACAGTTTGGCACAATGAGGTAATGCGCCGTAATAAAAGCGGTCGACCAAACAGCAGCAAGCGTATTAGAACCGAAATGGATGCCACTGAAAAAATGCAGAGAAAGTGTTGTATATGTCGTGAGGTAGGACATAATAAGAACAAATGTCCCAATCGTGGATCTAGAATAAAATGGAGAAAATTATTTTATTACTGAATATGAAAATAGAAAAGAATTCCAGAGTTGCTGCTCCTCGGTCAGAGAAACAATTCTCTCACTGCCTAAACCCTAATAGGGAAAACAGAAAATAATAATCATACCAGCTACTGCCCTATACACTGCTATTTTTAAGGGGAATACTAACTGAGACCACTCCTATTTATTTGGAGAATTCCTATTTATTTGGAGAATTCCTATTTATTAGGAGAATAAAAACTTACTAACAGAGCCACTCCTAATTATTTGATTTGGACTAAGGCCCAACCCAATATCCTAACACTACCGGCAATCAGAAATCCAACCTTGTCCTCAAGGTTGAGATGAGAAAATGTCCAACATATAACAATGACATGCCAAAAACTTCCCTTGCAAGGTAATGGTGGGTCTAAAACAAGACCATATATGCACTTCCGCAAACCTCGACCATACTTGGAGTTCATTTTCTTTAAACACAACAACATTATTGTAGCTTTTCCATCTCCCTGGATCCCATTGTTGACAACTTGATAGGCCGACTTCAAACAAACAAACCTCTTGCAAGGTTCAATGATGTTTGTAATTTATTTTATCAATGAAATGGACTTTTTTTTCATTAATCAGATGAGTTACAACACACATGACAAACAACATAAACTAGGACTAGAAATAAAATTTTACCTAAAGGCAACATTTGAAAAGACAACACAATGACTAAAACAACAACACAACAAACAATTAAAATCTAGGAAATTACAACGGTTAAAACAATGTCATCTGTTCCATCCATTATTTGTTCAGTATCAAGGTCGGTTTTCACATCAACCCACCAACGTATCGTCTCTCCGGTCATAAGCGACACCCTTGTTCTAAGCCTCTGGATCCTTTTGATTTCTTCCCTGGGACTGTACTCCCCTTCTAACAGTGACATCAGAGTCCGCTTCAGGTAGTTAGAGGTACGGATGTTCCAAAACGTAACCGACATAGGGGGTTTGACCGGAGAAAAAATAACATGCCCATAACATCTTTTGTATTCCGGTGCCGGCACAGGACGGCTGAATGATGTTCGTTGCCATGACTCTGGCCTTATGCGAGACATGAACAATAATGTGAAGTGAAAATGGAAAAATTGGAGGAGAAAATAATGATTCTTGATTGCTGAATGTGCTGCTATATATAGGCAAAAATTTGCACACAAATAAGTGTTGTCGTCACCCAAGGAGGCGACCGGGACCACTGCATGCAGGTAAAAAAAATTATATAAAAAATTTGAAAAAAAAATAAAGGGGAGGTGTTGTCACCAGGGGGTGGCGACAACACTCAGTTTTTGTACATAGTCGCCAGGCCCATTGGCGACATAAATGGAAAATAGGTGTTGTCGCCACCCCCTAGCGACAACGTGTTTTTTTTAAAAAGTGGCTATTTGTGTAATTATTTTGAAATATTGGTTATTTCTGATTTTTTTTTAAAAAGTGGTTATTCAAAAAAAAATCAAAAATTGTTATTATTTTGACAACGTAAAAAACGCAGGTTTTTGTACGTGGAATATAGAATAACATTTAATAAGAAGAAAACTTATAAATTAAAAAAAAACATCACGATTCATCATATGGCTTAAAAAATAAACTGAAAATAAATTGGGGGTCTCATATGAAAATCATCGGCCAATGGCCAAAAGCCAAAAATCAAAGTTAGTATAAAAAAATACATTTGGGGCCTCATATATTAATCATCGGCCAAAAATTGTTATCGACAAAGCGTAGTAAATAAAGTTTTGAAAAAAAAAGTTGGAAAAAATATTGGTAGAAGTGTGAATTGAAAATTGTGAGAATTGTTGGGTGATTGTTGGTGCCAAATGTGAATGTGGAGTGCTCTACTTATGGAGTGGAAGAGGAGTGCTAGCAACACTCTCTTTTGAACACTCTCTCAAGCACTCACTTTTTTATTGGTTAAAACATGTGTGGGCCCCTCATTTTAAAAATAGATCCCACATAAAGTAGTAGGACCTACACATGTTTCAACCAATAAAAAAGTGAGTGTTTGAGAGAGTGTTCAAAAGAGAGTGTTGCTAGCATTTCTCTAGAGTGGAATTAGGTCAAGACCAATCCCAGATAAGGAAATGATCCAATACAAAAGCCCATGGACCTTCTTGATCCCCAAGATTAAGAACATGGACGTCCAAGTGCAAAAAAGATAAAAACTAAATAAATAAAAGCAAATGCACCAAGCGGAAATTGAACCCGTGACCTTTTGTTTACAAGCCTTACTTCCTAACCAACTAAGCTATATTATTTATTTAAAATAAAAGAACCAATTGAAAGTGTATGAAGCATCGGCCAGCATTTTCTATTTATTAAAATATAAGCAATTTAAGAGTAAACTACTATATTTTAAAATAGACTCTAAATTGAATATTTATAAAATTCAGGATATCAATGTAAAGGAACCCAAGAATTTTATAAAACCCAACTTTTGAAATAGTTTTGAAACGTGTGGGCAAATTTTGGGGTACAACAACTGCTCCTGTTCAATCTTCTTAAACCTGAAGAGGTAGATTTGCATGTTCGCCACTCATGATCTGAAGGTGGAAGAGGATTGAACACTAAAGTATCCAAAAATTTGCACTCGTCGGTGCAGGAAATAACGTTGTTGATTGATTACGTCAAGAATGAGCTTAAAGATGCTATTTGTTGAACAAACAAAATATTGTCAGAGATGGGCTTAAAGATGTCATCCAGATGTTGACAGAATGTGATCGGAGATGGGCTTAAAGATGTCATCTAACAGAGATGCTTGTTAGAAGTCTGGGGGGTCATGCTTCCTAGGGTGTTCCTCTGATAGAGTTTTAGGACGTCTGGGGTTCAAGCTTCCAGAACATATACCTGACGTAGAAGTGTTAGAAGTCTGGGGTTCGAGCTTCTAGAATGTAATTGGTGTAGATTTTCATATCATCCGGGGTTCAGGCTTTCGGAACATATTTGGCGTAGATTTTTAGATCATCTGGGGTTCAGGCTTCTGGAACATGTCTGGCGTAGATTTCAGAACATCCGGGGTTCAGGCTTCCGAAACGTATCTGGCATAGAGATTCAAAACATCCAGGGTTCAGGCTTCCGGAACATGTCTAGCATAGAGATTCAGAACATCCGGGATTCAGGCTTCCGGAACGTATCTGGCGTAGATTTGAGAACATCCGGGGTTCAGGCTCCCGGAACGTATTTGGCGTAGATTTCAGAACATCCAGGGTTCAGGCTTCCGGAACGTGTCTGGCGTAAAGATTCAAAAAGTCTGGGGTTCAAGCTTCCAGACTGTACACTTGATAAAGATTGATTTGTTGATGATTTTTGCAATGTCATGATGCATGTAATGTCTTGCGGGATGAAGTTCTCAAAATAAATGAGAATCTTGCATGTAATGTTTGCATTCACTATGATACAGTATGTGATGCATGGAGGTATGTGTGTAGATGCATATTGTATGGATATATGCATGTAGATGCCTGTTGATAACTCTATATAGTAGCCTCTTACAGGGAAAATAAATCCCTGTTCGTTGCTGAAGATGATAACAACATGATTGTATTGGGGATTCCTGTCTTCTGTGCAGGAATATTCAGCTGGGATCTTTCATTTCTGCTTGGGGAAAGTAACTCCGTTGACGGATAAACCCCATTGGACTCACATATTAGAGGATTTATTTTGACAGTGTGATCATCATGGATGTACACTACAGGTGTTGGCAATAAGCATTTGTAAGCTCGTCCATAATCCTTTGATGCACTATCTGACTGGGTTCCAAGTACGAACAATGCTGACTAAATATTATGATTTTGAAGGGAGACTGCTGAGAAGTCCTATAAGGTGGGATCAATAAACTCCGCTAGGGAACTATGCACCGTGTAATCTGTTGAGGAAAACACCTCTGTTGAAGGATAACTTCGATGGGGAAGCCAAACATTCCACTGGGGGTGGTAACATGATTCTTTGGGGATATGATCCTATGAAACCGACTCTATGGGGGCGCGTGGATGACTCGAACGTTGCCCCAGCAGTGGTGGTAACTGTCATTCATGTTTTTATGCATGAATTTTTTTGTTAAACATCAATCATATTCAAACACTTGTGTTCGTTCGAAATAACCAACAGATGCTTACGCGAACAAAATAAGGGAAGTACACCTAGACTTGTATTGATTGGGGCACCAATAAGTATTAGTAGAAGTATCAAGCAAGCATAGCTTTGCCCCAGCCGGTAGGGACTTTGAGGAGATTCACCTCGTGAGGATCTTCTGAAATGTGTACTATCGTAGGTAACTTGCCCCTAGTATCATAAACTTAGGAACAATGCCCCTGGTTGATCGGGAAGTAGCTTCAGACATGCTTGGGTGAATGCCCCTGATTGCTCAATACTTTTGATAGATTCTTCGAATCTTGACCTGATTTCCCCAGATTGACTGAACTATTACTCACCGGAGTATCCAACTACTTTTGTGCCCCTGAGGGTGATCAGAATTTGAGATATTCTCGCTCGAACTCAACGGAGTTCTGAAGACAACTTAAACTTTTCATCTAAAATTCACGATGAAAACTTTCCTGATGTCAAACACTTATTCATATGCAAAGGATTATTATGAGAAATATAATTCTAATTCAAAGTGCATATTTGTATTGAAGTTTAAAAAGAAATTTTTTAAAAGGATGTCAAAACATTGATTTTTTTTGTGTGAAAGGTGGTGTGATACCAACTCATGCGTTTAACAAAACTCCTAGGAGTTAGTTTATCGTATTCTCGTTACAGTATGCTTTCGAATTAACCCTACTTCAATTAGGACTTTTAAGGGTTGTAACGTGGCCAGGTTCACGGTTTTTAGAAAAAAGGATTTTCAGGCTCAAAATTTTATTGGTGCCCACCCCCTTCGTGATGTTCTCCAACCTAAGTTTAGTTAACACGATGCGAGCATCCATCCTTCAAGAGGAATTTGAGACGATTTGAGGAATCAATAAGGTGTTTGGACATGGAAGTCACTCCACCTTTTGTATTTGGTATCTGATCACACGACTTTGTTCTTTTGTTAAGGATCTTTTTGTTCCGCAATCCTTTCCTTTCAAGTTTTTTTTTCCATTTTTCCCTAAGTTTTGCCTGGATAAATTCTTTTGAGTTTCAGGTTTGCGGCCTGGGGGGTGCCTTAATTTTTGCCTAAGTGACTTGTTTTTCAAGTTTGTTGACTTAGCAGGCTTTCTTTTCTCTCTTCTTTTTTTTTTTATTCATTCTGTTCTTTTTTTGAATAGGTTATATGATCCTGAGATGTCTTAGATTCAGTGGAAAGATTGTAACTGCCTCATTTCTTGGTTGACGAGGGATAACCATTATGATGTCGTCATATTTCGACCTCCTAATGTGAGGGTTAACAATTCCGATTTTGACTTTCATCAACCTTTTGATGGACAACCATTGTTGTATCCTTAGATGCGCATTCCTGATGAGTTTTGAACACTCAATCAGGTTAACTAAACACTACCCTGCCCCTAGGTTAAATGTGAGGGTTTTTTGTATAGAAAAGAAACTCCTACTTCAAGGCTCAAAGGGGTTGACAAGGGATTAACTTCATTATATCTCCAGTGTTTGGGGATTTGAAACAATGCCTATATATCATCAACAGGGTTTTACTCGAAAGCACACCAATTGAGGTTATGAGTATTATGTGTTCTCCCTTCGGAGTTATCATGCTTTATCACCGAGAGTTTGGTATCATAAGGAAAGAAAAACATATAAGAACGAGAGTGAATGAATTTTTTCAAGACAAACATATCTAGTGCATTATTATTATAGTTCAAAAAAACAAGTATTGCATATAAACAGTATTGAATCAAAACAAGAAGGATTACACATGAAAATGCATGATGATATAGAGATTGCCAAACGTTGAGGAAATTTTCTCCGTATGGACTTATTGCTTCAAAAAATCCATTGAGTCAAAGGAGAACTTCAAATCTGGCCTTCAGGTGTGAATATTGTAGCCTTTGCCTCAATCGGGTCTTATAGGACATATCTAGTGAGAATGGATAAGTTATATGAGAATGAATAAGAACCATCAGATTTAAAAAGGAATGGTTGAAATTAAATTGTGATCTTCACTAAATCATGTGTCATTAAGAGGAAAGAGAAATTATTAATCAAATTTAAAAAAAATCTTTTAATCTCAACCATTAAATATAAATCCAATGGTTGTTATTACATTCTCACATTCTCATATAACTTACTCATTTTCATATGATATGTTATATATATATATATATATATATATATATATATATATATATATATATATATATATATATATATATATATATATATATATATATATATATATATATATATATATATATATGAGGAGGGATCAAATTACACCCGAAGAGTTACACCACGAGTTACACTCGTTCAATAACTACATTTCGAATTAATATTTTTTAAATTCAACCGTTGGATTGAAACATAATATCATATAGATCATGCCTATAAAGTTTGATCTTAATCTATAATGATTTACTATCCGATCAAGATATCCAAAGATTAACGTCAAAATGAGCTTTCATATAACGTTAATTTTGATGTAATTCAATGACATAGTAAATCATTATAGATTAAGCTCAAACTTTTTAGGTATGATCTATATGATATTATGTTTCAATCCAACGGTTGAATTTAAAAAATATTAATTCGAAATGTAGTTATTGAACGAGTGTAACTCATGGTGTAACTCTTCGGGTGTAATTTGATCCCTCCTCATATATATATATATATATATATATATATATATATATATATATATATATATATATATATATATATATATATATATATATATATATATATATATATATATATATATATATATATATATATATATATATATATATATATATATAAAATATATTTTTATGTTATATACAATTATTAAATAATTATTTTTATCAAATATAATAGTGATAAATATTATATTTATATAACATATATTAATATTAATATTTATATTCATGTATTTATGTTAAAATATTAACGATGATGCCTTTATATATTATTAAAAATATAATATTGAACAATAAGTAATAAATATATCATCATTTTATGACAAGGACCTTTACGTAATTTCGAAAAAATATATATTTCTTTCCTTTCTATTCACTTTTAATAATAACAAACAACTAAAAAAATCATCATACTTTCATCTTACTTTCTCTTTAGGGTCCGTTTGGTTAAACAGAGTGGATGAGAGAGAATTTAATCGAGGAGAGGGGAATGGAGGGGAAGGGAGGGGAGAAAATTTAACTAAATATATGTTTGGTTCAAAGAAGAGGAGGGGAGGGGAAAGATTTTTAACAACAAGTATGTTTGGTTCACAAGGGGAGGAGAAGGATTTTAAAATCAATTTACCTTTTTATCCTTATAAATATTATTATTTGTGGTTAGTAAAAATAATTCTTAATAAAAACTTGTTTATTCATAAACTATAATATAACCGTAAACAACAACACACATTAGTTGAACTATATACCTTCAACGCAAATCGAACTATTATCTGATCTTATTATTCATCTAACTCAATAAAACAATTCATATGATTAAAAATAAATAAAATAAGGTTAGAATATTAAAAAATTAAATAAATAATATTAGAGTTAAAAATTTTATTTATAACATAAATATATTATATTTGCAAATATTGTATATTATTATTATTATTAATAGTATAATAAAAAAAGTCTTATTACTATCATATATAATATCATATATAAGAACCGATATAAGTATGTTGTTATTATAAGAATAATAATAAAATATCAAAAAGAAAACTTCTACAAAATAAAAAGAAAAGAACTCATTTGAGCGGAACAATTAACGCACAAATAGCAACTGCACAATAGAAAAAAATAAATGTGAAATAATACGGAGAAAAAATCTAAGTCTTTAATAATTCAATAAGAACAATCTTGAAATTAAAAAAATAATTGAGATTAAAATAGGGAAAATAATATAATTATGATTATTAAATCTTCTCTTCCCTCCAAATCTCTTCAATTTGGAGGGGAGCAAAAAGTGAGTCTAGGAGGGATTTTGCTCCCCCTCCCCTTATAAAAAATGAACCAAACACATATTTTTAAAAATATTCCCTCCCCTTCCCTCCCCTCCATCTACTCCCAACCAAACGGACCCTTATTCTCATTCATTAAATATTATTTTCTTTTTATTTCTCTCTTTCCACTCACTTTCTTATCTAATCCAAACACAACCTAAATATTAGTAAAACTAGTACTTAGACCCGTGCGAGGCACGGGTTAAATATTTTCTAAATAAACAAAATATTTAAAAAAACAGTTATAATTGTACAAATTTCACTAATAGTATATATAAAATGTTTATTTAACTATTTTTTAAATAAATAAAAAATTTGAGCATTTCTAATTTATTAATATTTTGTGTAAGTTTTAAAACAAATTAACTTGTTAAATAAAAAATACTACAAATACATATAAACCATTATTTTATTAATAATTTAAACACGTATGTGAGCACGGATTCTGGTCTGATACGCGCGTTGTTCACATATATATAAATTAATGTTACAAAATTGAAAAATTAAATAAATAAAGTTGAAAAATTGACATTAGAATGAAAATAATATCATTTTAGTGGTCATTACAATACCACAATTTGACACACAAAGATATTAATGAATTGTTTGGTATATTTTATATGCTTGAATAAATTATTTTGGCATAATAATATTGTTGTCATGGGATAGTACAATTGGTTAGTTAATTGTCCAACATGTTAAATACCCGTGCATTTTTATATTCAAATAGTACACATTAAAAATAATCCTGGTGTGGATCATGAAATTGTCACCAGTTTATTATTAAAATTCAACGAAATTACTGCAAGATGATTGTATAAGTTTTTAAACACTATTGTTAAAAATAACTATTAAACACATATTTTATAAAAACAATTGTGAAAAATAAAAATAAAAAATAGAATTGATAGAGTTGTAATAAAAAAATGATTTATAAAATTTAATAAATGAGACAAATAAATATTTAAAATTAAAATTAATTGAAAATCAGTAAAAACTTAATTTTAAATTAAAGTCTAAAAAAAGAATAATCTAAAAGAATTAAGTTTAAGTATGGTTAAAAATATTAAAAAAATGAAAAGTCAGTCGTATAACTAACATAAGTTCTGTATAATTGTCCGTGTGCGTTGTGTGTTACCTGTGCTATGGGTACAGACGTGACGGGCACGCTTTTGTTTTTAAAATGTAATAATATAATAAAAAGTAATAAATATTAAATTTGAAGAAATGTGTGAAAACAATTTAAGACTAATTATATAATTCAATAAGGTTGAAGGTTGAAAATATATTAAATTTGAAGAAATATTTTGAAGATATATGTGATGAAATATGTAATAAAATATTTCTGCAAGATGATTATATAGGGTGGACATGCTCGGCAAAATGATTCTATATAGCCTGATCATACTAACACATATATTTGAAAATAATATTTATTTTAATGATCATCAAAATCCATTTTCATATTATATTAAATTATTGAATATTTATAATAAAATTTTAAAAAAAATTATAAAGAAATATTTATAAAAAATTTATTTTCTTAGATATCTAGCAAAAATAGACTTACTTAATTTTCATATATAAAATTTAATTTAAAACTGAATACTAACATAAAGATCATAGTTAATTAAAAAAAATATAATAATGAAAAAAATAGTGAAAACAATTCATAATAATAATAAAATATAACAAAACTTTGCCATTATAATTGGTCGTGTATCAATGATAGTCTTAGAAGGAATAGTAGCATAGATATTAATTTATAAACTGAAATTTAAACTATTAATTATTATTTGAGTTATTATAAAAAAAAAAATAACATTCAAATTTTAATTAGACGCTTGCAACTCTCGATTAGTATAAATGGTTAATCAAATTCAAATATTTAAGTGAATGTCAGGAGAAGTTAAATATCTGACAAACTATTCATTGTCTTTCTATTCCATGTGTTTATATTTGCATGCACCACCATTGTCAGAACTCTTGATTTTATTGTACTGCTACGATGGGGAGTACTTCTCCACGAGTTTGGCTAAGTCTTCATCAAACTTCATTTCCATACTTCCTTCTCCCAGTGTCCCCTTTTCACAGCCGCAATTATCTCCACGTGGGCTTGGAAGAGCTTTTCCATTTCTTCAACAAAGTTCTCCATCTCATGGACTTCAACAAACTTAACATATACCTCCACCCCACATCCAATGACATAAAATTCATTGTCAGTCATTGAAATAAAACAAAATTAGTGTCATGTGCTAAACTTGAGACATGAATTGGAAAATATGCTCTCAAGGAAAGAAAATTCAGAACTTGAAGCATTATGATTGAAGTTGGAAGGAGTGAAACTTTAATATCCAAAAACAAAATATAAAAAATTTATAGACAATCATAAAAGTGGAATTGTGAGGTATTTCTCCCTCCTTCCAAAATCATCAACCACATGATATGAAGTGGAACAACAAAATTTCTTAAATCATTATAAGCAGTTAGCTTACTTGTGATTTCTTCTTGCACGGTTAGATTTTGAGTCAGTTCGAACTGGTGGTCAACAACCGAAATAGTAGAGAAACAAATAAAAGTTTGTGCATAACAGAGAAATCCAGGAGACACGCTTGACATTACTCTTCTTCCTTTACAATCACTTGTATTTAAATTAGTGGTTGGATTTGATCCTGCCCTCAACCCTTGTAAAGTATGATATTTCAAGGCTCCGAAGAGCTAAAACTCCACATGTTGTAGGCTGTAAGAATAACAGGTAAAATAAGTTTCAGAATTTAGAGAATAGTTACTGATTAAGACAAATAATTCAATGTGAAAAGAAAATGGGGAAAAATCTCCTCATGTGTGGCCTCTAACTAGGACACCAACTCATAAACTATGATAGAAATGAGATTTATAATATTCCTCCCAATTGGGATAAAAATACTATTTATAAATTGAAAATTTCAGGATGATGAAAAGTTCAAAGAACGGAAACGATAACGCGTTGTTATCCTTAAATCTATGGATTCATAATTTGATATCTGATTTGTTCACCACAACATACTATGTAACCACAACATCATGAAATGCAGGAACCACTTCATAGTTTCATATAAGATTTTTTATCAAAAAGGTTAATTGCAACAGGATTGGAAAAAACTTAATGTGTTAGCATAACATTAAAAAAATAATTCATGATTCTACAAATTGCTAAATTTAAAAAACCATACTAAGCTAACTTGAAACAAAATGGTGTAAATAGGAACTGACATAATGCATATGTCTTTCAAAATTTCTCATGTAAGTTTCATAAACAACTCAATTTAAATAAAAAAACACACTACTCATTCAGTTTTATAAACTTAAGCATACAAAACCAACCATGTACTAAATGTTGAAGCATATAAAACAACATACCCTTTCAAGATAAAGCCATATAACCTATGAAGCACGGACACCTCTAGGAATAGTCGTGTCGCGGTGTCTGACACGCGTCGGTGTCCGACACTTGTATGACACCCGTACGACACGTGTCGGAAAAGTCAAAGAAGTGTCGGAAAAGTCAGACAAGTGTCTCCTAAAAATGAGTTTTTTCTTTGCTTCGACACTCTTTTAACCAATGTCCAACACTCGTATGACACTTATACCACATATGTCCGACAACTCAAACAAATGTTTTGTTTTTTTTTTCTTTGCTTCAACACACATTTATATATTTTTTGGACAAATCTCACACACAACTAAAAGGGTTAATTATGTATTAAAACAATCTTATCAATAAAGAATTAAATTTGATCAATATATGGATAAATGAAACTCAAATATTAGCTTATATGTAGCGGTGTCGGTGTCCTATATTTTCAATATTATCGATGTCCATGTCGGAGTCAATGCTTCATAGCATATAACTTCTATAAACTTATTAAATCAGTCAACCTAAAGAAAAAAAGATAAATATAATTGTGACATACAAAAGTTTACAAATTGTAGTAACCAAAATTCAGCCTTTGACAATAGCACCAACCTAAACCAGCTCTAGATGCAACTACGCGGAAACAACCAGCTAAGAGTTTTAAAAGTATATAATAAAAGTGTAGAGATTTTAATCATGCTAAGTTGGATTATTGATGATTACATGGTCAGGACAACCTTGGTTGTTGGCACATTAATTCTGACCAATGATGATGGGATTCTCAACAAGCTTCATTATGATGACATATTTTTCCAATTCTAATTGTTTGTTCTATATTTCTTGTTGAACCTGCATTACAAAACTAACAGTCAATCTAATTCAAACAGGAAATTTACATTTGACCAATGTTGATCTTCTTAACGCTGCCAAAAATACAGAATCTTCTTTCAAAACCTATGAATGAATACAAAATATTAAGTACTAGCAAAATGAAAATAATGAACATTGTTCAATTAAAAAAATACACATCAGCATTACTAAAGAATAGGCAAAAACCATAAACAATAACCTCTCGCCCAAAACCCTTTGTAGCTTTCTTAAAAAGACTGAGGCAACGAATCTTGAGTGTTTCCTGCCATCACCACCGAATTCCCGTTCAATTGTTTCACTCTGCAGTGACAAATCAAATTCAATTCAGCAGAATTGATGATTTAATCTAATGTAAAAAATCGACTGATTAAACAAAAACGATGGATTGTACTCAACAGAAATCATCACGCAAAATCTAAAATCCAAATTGAAATCCAATTATTTGTTATTCATATACAAACTTGTACTCGTGCGTAGCTTCAAAATCATCTGATGAACTAACTCAACCTATCTTGCAAAGAATGTCCAGATGAAATTAATCAATCCAGAAAAAAATGCATAGATCAATCTCTTTGATCTATGTGAATTGGAAAAGATTTAACTAACTTGATGAGACTTATTGTCAATCTGCAATATAATAGATATGTTGCTCATGTAGCTCCATTCTCAATAGTATGCTGAAGAAAACAAACATTAACAGTCACTTTTCTTCGAATTTCATTTCATCTACAAAATTGAGATTATAGAGTTTCAAAAGCCTAACTTATAAAAACTGGAATAAGAGTTGTTCCAATTTGCACATCTTTATAGGATGGAAAATCTGATGAAAGAGAAGCATGACTAATGACATAAAAAATAAATTAACAATTGAATTTGGCCAAATCTGAAGGGTTGGAATTGGGAAGGTAACATAAAAAGTATATTAGAGTGGAATTAATTGAATTTGGACAGAATCTGAAAAGTTGGAATTGGGAAGGTAGAAAGCATTCATTAGGACATACATAAATTCAAACGTGAGACTCAAATGAGAAGAACTAATGAGAGAGAGAGCATTTGAAGAATTAATAAAATAATAAATTAAATAATAATAAAATAATTAAAGTTAAATATAATAAGATTACTATTAATAGCATGTTTTAAAATACTAAGACTTCTAAAAAGATGACACTTGACAAACTTGCCAAAAAACTCATCTTGCTTTATTCTATTGTATGATGATTTACTAGAAAAATTAAAAATGTTTTTTTACCACTATTATTATAAATTAGGTTAAATAATTTTTTTTGTCTCTATATTTTTCATGTTTAGTCCTTACAAAAAATTTCGTCGAATCACAAAATTTTCCGTCACGAATTTTGGTCCTTCCCGTTAGATTGCTCTAACGAAGATTTATGTGGCATATCACATGTCTCGCCACGTTAGGCCAAAGCAGAATTAAAGAAAAAGAGGCAGATTACAGGGGTTTTAACTAGGGGTGGCAAAACGGGTCGGGGCCCGCCGGGCCGCCCGCGCACCCGCCAAAAATTGGCGGGTTGGGTTGGGATTTTAGGCTCGCCGCTCGCTAAAGCCCGCCCCGCAAAAACCCGCTGCCCGCCATACCCGCCCCGCCAAAGCCCGCCGCCCGCCAAAACCCGTTCCTCCTCCAAAACTCACTCTTTTTTTAGTTAATTCTAGTAATTGCAATTTTTGATGGTTTATTTTATACATTTATTTATAAATATATGTAATATTTTTTAGAGTAAATTTGTTAAAAAATTACTTTTATAAAAAATTGTTTTAAAAAATAAGTGAAAAGTTTAATTAAAAGGTAAAAAAAAAAGCATATTAATCTATTAAAAAAATATAAATAAAAATAGGCGGGTAAGCCCGCCGCCCGCCAACCCGCCATCTTGGCGGGGCGGGCATGATTTTGATGCCCATTTTACTTGGCGGACATGCCCGCCCCGCTCGTTTTTTGGCGGGCATAAGGCGGGGCGGGCGGCGGGCGGCCCGTTTTGCCACCCCTAGTTTTAACCCCCTTTAAATAACTGAAAAAATAATAATTTCTTACAAATATTTGATCAAACAGTTGGTAGACAAATTATTTATGCATCATTTCCTTCACTAGTACCTTCAAAACTTCCACTTTCCCCACTACAAATCCAAGATTCCTTATCAGCACTATCTTTCTGAAGGTGGAATATGCATCAAGGTATTGAACCTTGTAATTTGTTTCTAGAAAGATCCAAGATTTTTATAGATCTGAGTTGGCATAATTGTGAAGGAATATAACCACTCAACATATTTTGTCGCATTCTAAGAACCTATAATGAAGGGAACGTGTCTATTGTCCATGATGATGGTATAATTCCAGAGAATTGATTCTCACAAAGATCCAAAATTAACAACTGTTTCAAATTTCTAAAAGACACAGGAAGCTCTCCTTGAAAGATATTATTCTTCAAATGTAACCAAAGCAGTGAGGGAAGATTTCCAAATGAGCTTGGGAACGCTCCAGTTAGTTTGTTGGATGACAAATTTATCTCAGACAATTCTTGACTATCCCAACAATATGGAATTTCTTCTGAAAAATTATTCTTTGAAAGCTCAAGGTTTGTTAATTGAATTTGGCACAAAGAGAATGGTATTGAACCATTTGAGTTATTACTTTCTAGAAACAAGTATTCCAATAAAAACAATATATGAACAATATTTTTTGAAAGTGAACCACTAATTTGATAATGAGAAAGTTTTAGATGCCACAAATTTAGAAGACATATATTCCTTCCAAGTTGTTTAAAGAAATATCTAAATCATTCAAATTGATAAGTTGACAAATACTTTGTGGAATGAACCCATTAAAAGAATTGTTTGAAAGATTAATAGTATATATATTTAAAAGTTTTGCTATGCGTTGAGGAATAGATCCATCAAATTTATTTGAAGAAATATCTAAATAAGTCAAATTAACAAGTTGAAAAAGACTTTCAGGAATGAGGCCATTAAAAAACATTCAGTATGAGTGTTATGGTGAAATTGAAATTAAATTATTTTCAAAAAGGAAAAAAGGACTCAATGGAAGTAAAATTCCGAAAATTCCAGGGAATTGCACCACCGAGTACATTGGTTGAAAGCTTCATTGTGAGAAATTATTATTTTTTCAGTTATTTAAAGGGGGTTTAAAACCCCGCAATCTACTTCTTTTTATTTAGTTATACCTTTGCCCGACGTGGTGAGACATGTGGCATGCCACATAAGCCTCCGTTAGAGAAATATAACGGGAGGGACTAAAATTCGTGACGAAAAATTTTGTGAAGACCAAAATTCAACGAAATTCTTTGTAAGGACTAAAAGTGAAAAGTGTCATATTTATAAGGACTAAAAACTTATTTAACTCTTATAAATTTAAATGAATTCTGAAAAATGGTAAATGGGCGAAACCTGATCTATAAAGAAAAAAAGACTTATATCATGGTAAAAGAGAAAATCAATTTTGATCTTAGAATTTAATATAAGAAAATTGTGAATATGGTGAAGCGAGGTTTAAGTTTAGCGTTTGTTTTGTTGCGGTAAATGGAGGGAAAGGGAGGAGAATTTTAATAGTTTATATGTTTGGTTTAAATTTTAAGAGGGGGATGGGAGGTAGATGGAGGGGGCCAAATTTCCTCTTAAGCCACTTTTTGGTTCTCCTGGGGGACTCAGAGGGGAGGAGAAGGGCTCCATATTAATCATTTATAATAAAAAAGCAAGATGAGAACTTTGGCAAATTTGTCAAGTGTCATCATTCTAGCCACTTTGCTATTTTATAAATTTCTATTTTAAGAAATCTTATTGTAATTGTTATTATTTCTTTATAATTTATAATATGTTTTTAATTATTTCAGAATTAAAGCTCGTTCACGTTATCCATGCAAAATTGAATAGACACTTTCCAACTTTCAATAAAAAATCATTTTTTTGTTCTGCTCTATGCATAGAAAACTCAAAAGCCAGGTTGAAAGTTCGAGGGACACATGTTGTTGAAAAATACAAAACAACCTCTCCCTTTCAAACACAACCAAATAAATTAAACCCTACAAATGAATATTATGCATCAGAACAAACAAACCCAAAGTAATTTTGATCTTGTCTGTCTTATACGTTCTTCTTCTTCTTTCTTTAAAAGAAGAAAAAATCCCTTTTCTTTGAACCTTCCATCTCCAAAAAAAATCGAGCATCATAACAATCAGAAGAAACTTTTGATGATGAGGGTGCGAAGATGGTTGCCGCGCGAAGAAATTCGTCGCAGGAGAGATCTCGTCCGACTGTTGATGGCGTCGGTGAACTCGGAGTTCATGGCGGCGGTGGAGTGTGGGTTCGAGATCGCGAACCCATGGAAGCTGTCGAATGTATTGTCGGTGGCGGTGGTCCGGTAGATCCGCGATTCCAGTTCTTCTTTTTCTTTTTAATTTCGCATTTGTTTCTTTTCTCTGTTTTCTGCAACAAAAAAAGAAACTATACAAAATATATTGGTGTTGTGTTATTCAATTTGTACAAGTTCTAAAATTTGTGAGTTATGGTTTGTACGAATTTTGTTTTGGTTCTATATAAAGGTTATTTTTTTGGAAGATTTGAAGGAACAAGTTTGTGGAGATTATTGGGTCGGTTGATTAATTTTTTTGCAGGTTTATGAAAGTTGTGTATTGAAGGTTACATGGCTATTTGGAGTTATTGTATAGATCAGTGAAGGTGAATTCTGCAGAATTTTGGAGAAGGAATTTATATATTGAATTTGAGAGGAGATTTGTGGGTCATTTCAGTAGAGTTTCTGTACAATTTTTCCTCCTCCCTTGAGTGTAGATGAGCACATGTATTTATATAAGAAAATTGGTGAAAAAATAAGAGGGAAATCAATAATTCATCTTTATAAATATGAAGAAATATATTATACAATTCAATTCACTACAAGAAATCTGTTTGAAATAAAATTTTATATTTGTTTACTATAGATACATCCAATCAATTTATAATTCATGTCCAACACAAACAAAAACAATTTCGATAATGATTCTAAATCCCTAATATTTGTTTAAATAAACATGTTGCCTAATAGACTAATATACTCTCCTTCACTTTACTTTTTTCAATTTTCTGAAATTTCACTCTACTTTTTTATTTACTTTCTAAAATATATAAAAATAATAGGTAGTCTTTAATTATATAAAAAATATTCTTTATTAGGTGAACAAATCTAGAATTACATTAACATGATCTAATATATTTTTAAACAATTATTTAATGAATAGTTATTCTAATTTAAGTCACAAAACAAAACCTAATGTTAAAAGGGAAATTATTTCTTAAGATCAATCTATAAATTACTAAAATATAAAAAGTTGTTAAATATTAGAAATAATTTAATAATTCAACACTTGAGAAAATTCATGAATCGCCTTATTTAATTAATCTAAGAGACTTTTTTAGTGTACAAAGGTGCTCGTAAAATATTTTTAAGTGAACTAATATAAGGTACACAGAACTTTCTAGTGTACTAAGTCTTTGAAATATTGTTAATTACAAAGAGTTTAATTGGAATATCACTTTAAACTATCATTCAATTAGAATGAATCATTTTGACAATTTATTTTGGCCTCCTAAACTAGGTTGACTTGTGAATATGCTTAAAATTATAATGCAGTAAGTGATTTTAAGTAACAATTCCCCAATTAAACAATCCTGCAATAACAGTCAGCAAAGCAAACATTTTCAATTTTAACATCCTGCACCAGCTCCATTGAGTAAGAAAAAAAACAGATTACTGTATACTTCACCTTCAGCCACTTCAAAGACAGCATTTAAACATGCTCAACAATATTAACTCTAACAACTGGTTTATCAAGATTTTTGCACTTGTCGCTTTTCACATTCTCTGCAAACATGCCAATCAAACCGTTCTTAGCATCAACAGGATCCCTTTTCTACCTTTTACCAGATCTAAAAATGATATAAAGTGCTCACTGCACTTATTTTGATACACAATGCTAACTCCAAATCATCGCAATAAATCTGCTAAGGCTTTTGAAAAAACAGGACATTCAAAAAATAAGTGACACGTGTTTCTTCTTTCACTCCACAACCTCCAACACAATTTATATCATCTCTATCAATACTTACTCTTGTGAATAAGTTATCCTTCAACACAATCTTATCTTGACTCATTTGCCAAGTGAAGTTCGCAACCTTTGACAGTTAAGATGATTTAACAGTATAATAATTTGACAGATGTTTTGAACATATAGTATCCTTCCGAAAAAGCAAACCTTATTAAATTCTTCTTTCAAACATTGTTCCAATTCTAATTAACAATTGTCTTCACTAGTCAAGATTCCAAGCAGTGTTTTCTTCAATCTGGTTTCTTAATTTACCCATCTTTACATCCTCTAGTGTTGATAACGAGAAGAGTCTTTCTAACCTAAATTTTAAAACTCAAAACAGAACAAGTGAATAGCAGAAAAACAGGATGCCTTGAAATCACCATGTTCACTACATCTTTTCACATAATTCTTTGTTTGATACAACAGTGCAATAGCTATGATCATTTTCCATGCTTCTATTTCTGCATGCTCATGAGTGTCATAACTTTTGCCTCTGCAGTGTCAAATCATTGTGACACTTGGAATTATAGGTGAGGGGGCTGAGGGTAGCAACCCATAGACAAGGTTCAGTCTCATCTCATGGCATTATTGAGTGTCTGTTAGTTTAAAGAAGCTGAAATCTGACTCTGATATATAGCTTTATGTTTATACTCTTCCATCCTGGTATCTTGTGTTTGGGTGAGTTTATAGCTATTAATAAAATATCTTTGTCTTTGGCTAAAAAATAAAGTTATTGAACTCTGGGAAATTTAAGGTTTGTTGATGACTGCTTGCAATATGTTTTTTACATAAGGTGTTCAGTGACAGAATGAGCTCTCTATAATATGTTTCTTCATTCTTTTTTATTCTTTTTACAATAACAAAATTTGAGGTAGAAGAGAATTATTATCATTTAAAGTGGCACTCATGATCAAACTATTATCACATAGCTAACACTTCATTGACATGTTTCTTCATTCAATCTATTATCAAACTATTGTTTTGCCTTGTTTTCACTGCGCACATCACAGTTTCTTTAAAGCATGTATGCAAAGAAACTGTATGTTTTGATTCTAGTTTTAAAAATAAAATGCTTCCAGTAGTAATTTTCTTTCTTATCGATGTAACTCATTAATTGGAGTTTTTATTTCTAGCTTGTAATAGATTAATGGCAAGAGCAAAGTTACTAGAGTCCACTGAAATTAGAGTCATGTAATGCATAAACTCATCAAATAAATTACAAATGTGGCCATGATAAAATTTCTAATAAAGTGCTTTGAGTCAAACATAGTTATGTAATGTATAAACTCATCAAATAAATTATAAATACAATATAAACCAGTTTAAACATGGACCTCAACATACATTAGAACTTAATCTGTTACACACACGCATAAATAACAATAACAGTGAACCACACAAACAACACAGGCAATTAAAGGTTTCAACATTTTAAACAAACATATTACAAACAGTTGACAAATAAAAATTCCATAACATATTACATGAGCTCAAGTAGCATACTGGCTCATCATATTACCCTCCAATACCTTAGTGATTGGAGCATTCCTATAGTTCATACTAGTACAAGATAAATAAGATAAAATATAGTATACCTCATTCTTCTTGATTGTGTCATCTACTTAAGCTTGTTCATTGTCAGAAGGGAGTGAAAGCAGAGACTCTATATACACAGCGACTTGACATCCGTCCGGATCATTAGAATACGAGTGATGCTCAAGCAATTGTCCTTTGTCATCGTATTTAAACAATCCAGTACCACCATCTGTTCCAATAATTTCACCATTTCTTGTACAGCATATTGGATAAAAGTACCGAGTCGGAATGGCAACAATAGACAAAACAAGAGTCTTAGTCCAAGACGAATGCAGTCCATATTCTTTCATAACCCATATATTAACAAGAGAACGATACTCCATAGCCCATAGACTAAGAAATTCTCCAAATACCCACAAATCACAATCCATTGATTCTTGGTTAAAATCATGGTCAAAATCATTTGGAAAAGACATTTCTAAAACTTCTCTTTCAATTAAATGAAAGGAAAAAATAACATACTCGTTTAAATAATCATGACAAGCCAACCAATGCAGAGCCCCATTACAGAGAAATCCTACTCTCTCTTCATAAAAAAAGTCATCCATGTAAGGAAAGTGACTATAGTTCAACAAAGCAGTACACTCAATTTGTTTCCATGTATTAGCTCTCAATGAAAAAATGTTCAAATGGGATGAAATGTCAGAGAAGGCCTTACTTATATCACATAACATTGAAACCACCAAGTAATCATCTGTTGAGTGGTCATACCCAAAACCATATAGATAAAGGATATCATCAGGGTCTTTATTGGAAACAACAGGAGGTAAAGGTATATGTTTGTGAACTCCTGTGGATGGATTCCATAGATAGATTTTTGAAGAAAAGATACTTGAAGAACAGTTCAAAAATATAAACCCTCTACATGAGCTTTTCATTTCAATACGAAAATCAGATTTGGAAAGGGGATGCAAAAAATCAAGGTTGAGTGAAGTAGAATAATAGTCTAGTAACGTTGCTAAATCTATAGATCGAGATTCATGAAAGAAGTTTGATGTGAACATGATTCTAGGTTCGCCTGTTGCGGCTGTGAGTTCAAAATGAGAATTTGCAAAACAGGAATCAGAGATGAGAGAAAGCCATAACTTACAAACGCATTTGAAGCGTACAAGAGATTTAACTGGTAACCTTAGTAAGATTTGAATGATCAGTTCATGAGGAAGATTCAGAGTCTCCTTCATTCTTGAGTATTCTTCCTTCTGTATGGACCGAGTAAACCAACCTTTTCTACAACCCTAATTCCAGATTATAAAACCTTTGGCAAATCATACATGATAATAATAATAATAGGGAAAAGCTAACATGTGCCCCAAGGACACAATTTAATGAAATATTTATAGAAAATTTTTCTTGAAATTTGTGCATTCAATATGTTTTATCCTTTCCCAAAACATTATTTTTAATTTATTAATTAAATTATTCAATTTTATTTTTCAAATTATTATTGATTCCTATTCTCTTAGATAACACCCTTTTAATTGATTTATAACCACACAGTTTCCATTAGCTTTTCCCAAAACATTGGCCGCCTACGGCAAACCCTATTCTTTTCTTCATCAATTCATTCCCCTTATTCAATGTATCTTTCTCAATCCTTTCAACCGACCATTCATTTCGTCCATTCTTCTTCGACGATTCTACTTCTATGAGTTTCACGATTCATTCTCTTTAATGGTAATTATTCATCTCCCAATTTCTAAACAGTGCTTAATCAATATTGTTTCTTTCTGATTATTGGTATTTCCTGATTATTGTGCCGTCTATAAATATGACCAATTCCTTTTCTGAATTATTGTGTCCTTCTAATCCTTCTATATGTTGCTTCGATTTTGTTCCATTGTTCTGCAAGACGCGATTTTGTTGCTTCTATGGGTTTCACGATAATGTTGCTTCGACGATTTTGTTCTTCGTCCATGTGTTGATTGTGATTAATAATGTGGTTTTTCATTCATGTATTATTTCCATTTCAATTTAGGTTTTCGATTCATCATATTGTGATTTCAGTTTCAATTTCATATTGTGATGCGGTTCTAAACAGTTTAATGAACATCCCAGTTTTTATAAGTTAGGCTTTTGAAACTCTATAATCTCAATTTTGTAGATGAAATGAAATTCGAAGAAAAGTGACTGTTAATGTTTGTTTTCTTCAGCATACTATTGAGAATGGAGCTACATGAGCAACAGATCTATTATATTGCAGATTGAAAATAAGTCTCATCAAGTTAGTTAAATCTTTTCCAATTCACATAGATCAAAGAGATTGATCTATGCATTTTTTTCTGGATTGATTAATTTCATCTGGACATTCTTTGCAATATAGGTTGATTTAGTTCATCAAATGATTTTGAAGCTACGCTCGAGTACAAGTTTGTATATGAATAACAAATAATTGGATTTCAATTTGGATTTTAGATTTTGCGTGATGATTTCTGTTGAGTACAATCCATCGTTTTTGTTTAATCAGTCGATTTTTTACATTAGATTAAATCATCAATTCTGCTGAATTGAATTTGATTTGTCACTGCAGAGTGAAACAATTGAACGGGAATTCGGTGGTGATGGCAGGAAACACTCAAGATTCGTTGCCTCAGTCTTTTTAAGAAAGCTACAAAGGGTTTTGGGCGAGAGGTTATTGTTTATGGTTTTTGCCTATTCTTTAGTAATGCTGATGTGTATTTTTTTATTGAACAATGTTCATTATTTTCATTTTGTTAGTACTTAATATTTTGTATTCATTCACAGGTTTTGAAAGAAGATTCTGTATTTTTGGCAGCGTTAAGAAGATCAACATTGGTCAAATGTAAATTTCCTGTTTGAATTAGATTGACTGTTAGTTTTGTAATGCAGGTTCAACAAGAAATATAAAACAAACAATTAGAATTGGAAAAATATGTCATCATAATGAAGCTTGTTGAGAATCCCATCATCATTGGTCAGAATTAATGTGCCAACAACCAAGGTTGTCCTGACCATGTAATCATCAATAATCCAACTTAGCATGATTAAAATCTCTACACTTTTTTTATATACTTTTAAAACTCTTAGCTGGTTGTTTCCGCGTAGTTGCATCTAGAGCTGGTTTAGGTTGGTGCTATTGTCAAAGGCTGAATTTTGGTTACTACAATTTGTAAACTTTTGTATGTCACAATTATATTTATCTTTTTTTCTTTAGGTTGACTGATTTAATAAGTTTATAGAATTTATATGCTATGAAGCATTGGCTCCGACATGGACACCGGGACACGACACCACACAGACACTCCGACATCGATAATATTGAAAATATAGGACACTGACACCGCTACATATAAGCTAATATTTGAGTTTCATTTATCCATATATTGATCAAATTTTATTCTTTATTGATAAGATTGTTTCAATACATAATTAACCCTTTTAGTTGTGTGAGATTTGTCCAAAAAATATATAAATGTGTGTTGAAGCAAAGAAAAAAAAACAAAACATTGGTTTGAGTTGTCGGACATATGTGGTATAAGTGTCATACGAGTGTCGGACATTGGTTAAAAGAGTGTCCAAGCAAAGAAAAAACCATTTTTAGGGGACACTTGTCTGACTTTTCCGACACTTCTTTGACTTTTCCGACACGTGTCGTACGGGTGTCATACAAGTGTCAGACACCGACGCGTGTCGGACGCCGCGACACGCCTATTCCTAGAGGTGTCCGTGCTTCATAGGTTATATGGCTTTATCTTGAAAGGGTATGTTGTTTTATATGCTTCAACATTTAGTACATGGTTGGTTTTATATGCTTAAGTTTATAAAACTGAATGAGTAGTGTGTTTTTTTATTTAAATTGAGTTGTTTATGAAACTTACATGAGAAATTTTGAAAGACATATGCATTATGTCAATTCCTATTTACACCATTTTGTTTCAAGTTAGCTTAGTATGGTTTTTTAAATTTAGCAATTTGTAGAATCATGAATTATTTTTTTAATGTTATGCTAACACATTAAGTTTTTTCCAATCCTGTTGCAATTAACCTTTTTTGATAAAAAATCTTATATGAAACTATGAAGTGGTTCCTGCATTTCATGATGTTGTGGTTACATAGTATGTTGTGGTGAACAAATTAAATATCAAATTATGAATCCATAGATTTAAGGATAACAACGCGTTATCGTTTCCGTTCTTTGAACTTTTCATCATCCTGAAATTTTCAATTTATGAATAGTATTTTTTATTCCAATTGGGAGGAATATTATAAATCTCATTTCTATCATAGTTTATGAGTTGGTGTCCAAGTTAGAGGCCACACATGAGGAGATTTTTCCCGATTTTCTTTTCATATTGAATTATTTGTCTTAATCAGTAACTATTCTCTAAATTCTGAAACTTATTTTACCTGTTGTTCTTACAGCCTACAACATGTGGAGTTTTAGCTCTTTGGAGCCTTGAAATATCATACTTTACAGGGGTTGGGGGCAGGATCAAATCCAACCACTAATTTAAATACAAGTGATTGTAAAGGAATAAGAGTAATGTCAGAAAATTTCTTTACCCACCTCCCTATGGGGGGTCACCCCCAGCGAAATTCCCAAACTACCCCTGCTTCGGAAATGAACTTCCGAAGCGCTTTTTTTTTAAAAAAATTTCCTTGATTCGGAAGTTCATCTCCGAAAACACCTCATGGGGGGTGCGTTCGGAGATGAACATCCGAAAACACCTCATGGGGGGTGAATTCGGAAGTTCATTTCCGAATTATGCAGAAACTGTGTTTTTTTTTTATGTTTTTTCTTAAACGCAACCGCATTTTAATTAAACGTTACCGGCAAATAAAATAAACAATAGATAGACTGAAAACACTAATATGATAAATAAACAAAAAAAAATACTAATATGAAAATATTATATACAAACCGAAATAAATAAAAATAGTGTGCTAAATATACAATCCAAAATCAAAAAATGAATAAACCCCACCACTACTGGGTGTGCCTAACCCGCTCACCCTGGGCCCTCCTCTGCCGCCTGTACCCCGCCGCACGGCCCGCATCAGTGACGATGATCTCCATCACGGCGACTGCCTCTGGTCCGCCCTGATGAATGACACCTCGATGCAACGCGTCCCGCCCAAGCATCTCTATCCGCTGGCAGATCGGAAGGAGATCAATGGCGTGGTCATCCTCCGCCTGCCGGTTCTCCAGGATCTCCTCGTGTGCTGGCCTAGGAGCGCCGGGAACGTCGGGTCTCAAGAGAGGATGGGACACCTGGTAGAACCATGTGACGTACCCCTCCACACTGTGCCAGTCCTGGGTGACCCGCATGCGACGGTACTCCTCCGGTACCACATGATGCTGCCACTCCTCCCATATGGCAGTGAGCTGCACTCTGGTCACTATGTCAGGAGCAGCCTCGAAGGGTGACCTGGGTATGATCTGCACGAACCCAAACTGCCGCATGCACCGCTCCGGGAGATACCGGACCATGATGCCGGTTCCGCATGCCAACCAGCCTGAATATAGAGCAACCCCGTCGAAGGGGACAACCTGAGCATAGTCGGCGAATGGCCTCCAGGTGACGTCGTCGTGCATCGTGCGGTCCAGGTACAGGCGGTATGGTCCCACCGCATCGTTCCCCCTCTGGAGGGCGTATCTGGCGGCCCTGGGCATGGCGTCAACGTACGCAGGATCGATGTCGAAGCCGTGGATGCGGGAGAAGTAGGAGATGATCCAACTCTGAAACACAAATACGATAATGTATTAAAAATAAATACGAAACATAAATAAATAAATAAATACGAGAATGTGTTAAAATCAAACGTACCGTAAGCAGAGTGCAGGATCCGACCAGCTGCCTCGTCCTCCAGTTGGATGCCTCATTCAGCTTCTGGTAGAGATATGCCAGAGTAGCTGCCCCCCAGTTCCACTGGTGAACGGTATCCAGGTCCATGAAATAGCGGAGGTAGGCCACGTCGACGTACCTGGCGCTCTTGTCCACAAAGCATGCAGCGCCTACCACATGCATGTACCAGCACCGAAGAGCGCAGCCGCGGTGGTACTCCCTGAATAGGTCGTTACCCTCCTGCTCGGCCTCGACCGCCGCGTCCAGGTGGAACTCAAAATAGAGGCTCAGTGTGTTGAACCGGACATGAGGCCCAGAAGTCGAGACGCACTCCAGGTGAGCAACCTCGTGCAGCAGGCCCAAATAGTGCATCATCCACTCAATGGCCTCGACCCTCTGGATCCTGGAGTGGTCCAACAGCGGCCCCCTAATAGGCAGGTGGAGAAGACACTGGACGTCATGCAAGGTGATCGTCAACTCCCCCACCGGCAAGTGGAAAGAAGACGTCTCCTTGTGCCAGCGCTCCACAAATGCCCCCTGCATGCCGGTGCTGATGGTGGTGTACCCGGTCATGCAGAGCCCGCAAAGCCCTGAACCTCGCACATGGTCGTTAAACCACTGAGCTGCTGGTTTAAACAGACCGAAAATCTTCCTGGAGTGGTTCACCATTTTCAATGGCTCTCTCTCCTGTTACAAAAAAAACAAATAAGCGAGAAATAAACGGTAAAATTATAAAAAATGGTGACAAATAAACGGCTAAGTTAAAAAAATACCTCTCCCTCCCAGATCCGCCGAGCGACGTGATCATGGTAGTGAATCAGCAGGGAAGTGTCAAAAGGCCCTCCCGGAAAGCTATCCACCTCCTGCTCCTCCTGCTCCTCCTCCTCCCCGACTGGAGGGTCAACATCCGGTATGACCTCCTCCTCCTCCTCATCCTCATCCTCCTCCTCTCGCTGGCGGGAAGAAGATACCCGAGCCAGCCTACTCCTAGAGCCTGAAGCAGATGAACTCTCCACCAAGTCCTGTGGAACGCGGACACGACGTCCCCGTCCCTGCCCCCGTCCCTGGGTCGACGCCAGATGCGCCGCCGCCCGCTCGCGTCTAGCCGACGCAGTCTGGGACTCTCTCCCCTGTCTGATGCGTGCTGGCTGGTCTGACATGATCCTGTAAACAATCGAAATCGATTAATATGCGAGACAAATGAAAAAACAAAAAAAAATGAACTTCTGGTACAATTCGGAAGTTCATTTCCGAAAACTGGGATGGAGGTGTTTTCGGAAATGAACTTCCGAAACACCCCCACGCAAAGCTTCTCTGCAACCTCCAATGGCATACCCAAAAACCTAAACCAAATCCATTTTTTTGCCTACTAAACATCCTAATATCAGTACTAAGCTATCTTAATGTCATTTTTTCAGATTCTAAACACCCTAATATAGTTTAATCAAATAGATCTAAAACTTGAAAAAACAATGATAAACTTACCAATTAGTGTTTAATGATGAGTTTGGTTGAGTTTGGAAGAAGAGTTTGGCTACTTCACACTTGCTTCTGCAGAAATTTCGCCTATGGAAGTGTTTGATGATGATTAGGGTAAATGATTTGGGGGAGGGGTAGAGTTCTGCTTAATCTGCAGAACGCGTTTTATTTCGGAAGTTCATTTCCAAAATTGTAGTTTCGGAAATGAACTTCCGAAATAAGACATTTTTTTCAAAAAAAAAGGCGCTTTCGGAGATGAACTTCCGAAAACACCTTTTTCATGCATTTCGGAAGTTCATTTCCGAAGTCAGGGGTATAATGGGGTTTTCACCAGAGGTGGACTAGAAGATAGGGAGGTGGCCAAAGAATTTCTCTAATGTCAAGCGTGTCTCCTGGATTTCTCTATTATGCACAAACTTTTATTTGTTTCTCTACTATTTCGGTTGTTGACCACCAGTTTGAACTGACTCAAAATCTAACCGTGCAAGAAGAAATCAAGTAAGCTAACTGCTTATAATGATTTAAGAAATTTTGTTGTTCCACTTCATATCATGTGGTTGATGATTTTGGAAGGAGGGAGAAATACCTCACAATTCCACTTTTATGATTGTCTATAAATTTTTTGTATTTTGTTTTTGGATATTAAAGTTTCACTCCTTCCAACTTCAATCATAATGCTTCAAGTTCGGAATTTTCTTTCCTTGAGAGCATATTTTCCAATTCATGTCTCAAGTTTAGCACATGACACTAATTTTGTTTTATTTCAATGACTGACAATGAATTTTATGTCATTGGATGTAGGGTGGAGGTATATGTTAAGTTTGTTGAAGTCCATGAGATGGAGAACTTTGTTGAAGAAATGGAAAAGCTCTTCCAAGCCCACGTGGAGATAATTGCGGCTGTGAAAAAGGGACACTGGGAGAAGGAAGTATGGAAATAAAGTTTGATGAAGACTTAACCAAACTCGTGGAGAAGTACTCCCCATCGTAGCAGTACAATAAAATCAAGAGTTCTGACAATGGTGGTGCATGCAAATATAAACACATGGAATAGAAAGACAATGAATAGTTTGTCAGATATTTAACTTCTCCTGACATTCACTTAAATATTTGAATTTGATTAACCATTTATACTAATCGAGAGTTGCAAGCGTCTAATTAAAATTTGAATGTTATTATTTTTTTTTTATAATAACTCAAATAATAATTAATAGTTTAAATTTCAGTTTATAAATTAATATCTATGCTACTATTCCTTCTAAGACTATCATTGATACACGACCAATTATAATGGCAAAGTTTTGTTATATTTTATTATTATTATGAATTGTTTTCACTATTTTTTTCATTATTATATTTTTTTTAATTAACTATGATCTTTATGTTAGTATTCAGTTTTAAATTAAATTTTATATATGAAAATTAAGTAAGTCTATTTTTGCTAGATATCTAAGAAAATAAATTTTTTATAAATATTTCTTTATAATTTTTTTTAAAATTTTATTATAAATATTCAATAATTTAATATAATATGAAAATGGATTTTGATGATCATTAAAATAAATATTATTTTCAAATATATGTGTTAGTATGATCAGGCTATATAGAATCATTTTGCCGAGCATGTCCACCCTATATAATCATCTTGCAGAAATATTTTATTACATATTTCATCACATATATCTTCAAAATATTTCTTCAAATTTAATATATTTTCAACCTTCAACCTTATTGAATTATATAATTAGTCTTAAATTGTTTTCAACCATTTCTTCAAATTTAATATTTATTACTTTTTATTATTTTATTACATTTTAAAAACAAAAGCGTGCCTGTCACGTCTGTACCCATCGCACAGGTAACACACAACGCACACGGACAGTTATACAGAACTTATGTTAGTTATACGATTGACTTTTCATTTTTTTAATATTTTAAGCCATACTTAAACTTAATTCTTTTAGATTATTCTTTTTTTGGACTTTAATTTAAAATTAAGTTTCTACTGATTTTCAATTAATTTTAATTTTAAATATTTATTTGTCTCATTTATTAAATTTTATAAATCATTTTTTTATTACAACTCTATCAATTCTTTTTTTTTTTTTTTAATTTTTCACAATTGTTTTTATAAAATATGTGTTTAATAGTTATTCTTAACAATAGTGTTTAAAAACTTATACAATCATCTTGTAGTAATTTCGTTGAATTTTAATAATAAACTGGTGACAATTTCATGATCCACACCACACCAGTATTATTTTTAATGTGTACTATTTGAATATAAAAATGCACGGGTATTTAACATGTTGGACAATTAACTAACCAATTGTACTATCCCATGACAACATTATTATGCCAAAATAATTTATTCAAGCATATAAAATATACCAAACAATTCATTAATATCTTTGTGTGTCAAATTGTGGTATTGTAATGACCACTAAAATGATATTATTTTCATTCTAATGTCAAATTTTCAACTATATTTATTTAATTTTTCAATTTTGTAACATTAATTTATATATGTGAACAACGCGCGTATCCGACC
Source organism: Vicia villosa (assembly GCF_029867415.1). Taxonomy (NCBI): domain Eukaryota; kingdom Viridiplantae; phylum Streptophyta; class Magnoliopsida; order Fabales; family Fabaceae; genus Vicia; species Vicia villosa. The sequence continues at coordinate 27,691,124 of NC_081180.1, read as the reverse complement.
AGAATCCATGCTCACATACGAGTTTAAATTATTAATAAAATAAATGATTTATATGTATTTGTAGTATTTTTTATTTAACAAGTTAATTTGTTTTAAAACTTACACAAAATATTAATAAATTAGAAATGCTCAAATTTTTTATTTATTTAAAAAATAGTTAAATAAACATTTTATATATACTATTAGTGAAATTTGTACAATTATAACTGTTTTTTTAAATATTTTGTTTACTTAAAAAAATATTTAACCCGAGACTCGCACGGGTCTAAGTACTAGTTTATAGTAAAATATTTATGTCTCATTAGTTTTTGTAAGTTGTCATAAGTAATTTGTAATACTAATTAAATATTATTTTATTTAAAATTATTAGATATGCAAAAATAGCGTTTAAAGATTTAATTAGTTTCAATTTGGATTTAGAAGTGATTATTATGGTAATTACTTTTCTTAAATGGACTATTTTAAAGATTTCAAAATTTAAATTATCCTGCTCCCATCTCGAATGAAGTAAATATATATACAAAAGATTATTGTGCTTACCATAAAGAGATTACATTATTAAAAAAGAATACTCTTTATTCTAAAAGTTTTAGATAATTTTAATAAAATCTAAAACGTAAAAATAAATTTGGTTTCATCAAATAATTGAAGAGATTAAACATTTATATTTATTATCAATTGTGTTTATTAAAATTGATTAGCAATTTCTGTAAAAATTATTATGATTTTCAATTTTTTAATAATTATATCAATTTTTCTTTTTTTTTATATTAATAATAAGTGATTCTTAGAATTTTATCCAATAATGAGAGAATAATTGTTTAAATTTCTAATATAAAGTATTAAATATTTTTTTAAGTATTCCCAGAGATCATTAATATTAAAATTTGTATCGATTTATATTACATGTATGTTTATTTTTATAAAAGGAAAAAAAAATATTATTGTGATAGACAAAAATGATTATTGACTTTGATCAATGATGTATTGTTTTGTAATTTTTTAATTTTACTTCTGAATTAGGTACATCGAATTTTCTAAATTATAAATGTGTTATGAAAAAAACATGAGACAATTATGATTGCTAAATAGACATATTTTTCATGTCTACCCGTATTTTATTTGCTTTTCATATTTTATATAGATTAATATGATTACTGCATACACCGATTAACTAGGATGATTAAGCAACTATCGATTAATATATTTTTTTGTGGAGACAGTAATAAATAATAACAAACAATAATACTAATAATACTACTGCTTGATAATATAATACTTATAGACAAAAAAAAACTATAATAAACTAGAAAATGGTTAGAATTTAATAAAATAACAAATGTGGCTTTTGATTTGGTCTTTGTTATCTTAATTAAAGTCATGGAGCGCTCTCTTTTTTTTGTTTTTTGATTTTATTTTAATTTTATTTTTATTTAGTCAGGCATATTCATTGATTAAATAATAATTCTTTTTTTACCATGGACAATTCTTTGTTTTTTTTTGTTAAAATTTTTTTTCATTATTTTAAAATAAAATAAAAATTAAATCCTATTTAGATTATTTGTTGTTTTTATTAAATAAAATTTTAAAAAAATATAGTTAAAAAATTTTTTAAAAAAAAGTTTTGAAGGAATGAGGCGCTTCTTCCCCTTTTTTATTTTATTTTATTTATTTGTTATTCATTTAATTTAATTTAATTTTGTTAATGAATTTTAATTATTGATTAATAAATAAATCATAATAGTTTTGGATTTAATCTTTTATTTTTTCTTTTAAAAATAATAATCAAACTTTTTAGAATGATGAGAATCCATTTTCCCTTTTGTCCCGTGCGAGGCACGGGTATACACACTAGTTTATTTTTTGTTTGAATACTGCAAGACCCAAGTTGTTTATTTTTGTGAAAAAAAATAATCGGGCTGTATTAGTAAAATATAACTGAAAATTATACCCCGTACCCCTACGTTTATCCCAATACCCCGACAATTTTTTAAAAATTCCAATTTTATCCTTTTTTACTTTTAATTTTTTATTTTTAATTTTTATTTTTTCATTGTTACTGTTTGTACGGACGGTAAGGAGAGACGTGGAGATTGTTACTTTGTCTGAACCGGATAACCAAACATGCAGTTTTCCGGTTTGTTTTTTTTCAACTTTCATCAACCGGATATCCCAGGGATGGGTATTCCGGTTTGTTTTGTTTCAACTTTTCCCAACCGGATATCCCCTTTGTGGGTATTCCAGTTCTTGTTTTTTTAAATTTTTTTTCTTTTTTTTTTTTTAAATTACTTTAGTTTTAATTTTTTAATTTTTTTTAATTATATATTAAACTAAATTAATTATATATATTTAGGTGTGGATCCTCCTTTGAAGAAATGCGATGTAACTCAAACATGTGTGGATACAACTGATGTTTTTGTAACTGGTCAAAAATTTGCTACAAGAGAAGAGACGATAAGTTGGATTAAGGACGTTGGAATCAGGAATAAAGTGACAGTTATAATAGCTCGTTCATATATCAAAACAGGCAAGCGAGGAAGAAGTGATAAATTAATATTTGGTTGTGATAGAGGTGGAAAATACAAAAAAAACAGATAGCGAAACCCAAAGTGCTAGTAAGAGATGTAGTTGTCCTTTCAAAATTAGGTCAACACCGTCGAAAGATGGTTCTGGATGGAAGATCGATGTAAAATGCGGAGTACACAACCACGGCTTACCTGATAGATTTGAAGGTCATGCTTTCGTAAGTCGACTAAATACAGATGATAAGCAACATATTGTTGATTTGACAAAACGCCATGTTCCACCAAGACACATATTATTGTCATTGCAAGAGCGTGACCCGGAGAATGTCACTCGGATCACGCAAATATACAAACATAAGAGTAAGATACAAAAAGACATAAGGGGTCCTAGAACAGAAATGCAACAATTGCTCAAGTTGGATGAAGAATCAGGTTATGTTTACTGGAGTAGGAAAAAGGATGAGTCAGAAGTTGTGAGAGATATTTTTTGGGCACATCCAGAATCAGTGAAGTTGTTGAATATGTTTCCTATTGTATTGATTATGGACTGCACATACAAGACAAACAAGTACAGGCAACCGTTGTTTGAAATAGTTGGTATGACATCAACTAAATTAACATTTGCTGTTGCATTTGCCTATATGGAATCTGAGCAGACAGAGACTTTCTGTTGGGTATTGGATAAGTTGAAACAGTTGTTTATCAAGCAGGATAATTGTCCTCAAGTAATCTTGATTGATAGAGATCTTGCTTTAATGAAAGCCATTGAAACAATATTTCCAAAGACAGCTGATTTGCTTTGCCGATTTCACATCAACAAAAACGTGAAATCAAGGTGTAAGGAACATGTTGTGGATGATATGCGAGAAACAGTGGAGAAAATGTGGTTTGAACTGATAAAGGCTAGTGATGAGATGGAGTACCATCAACGGTTGAAACAACTTGAGGATGCATGTGTTGACTCCAAAGGTTTTATTGATTATGTGAATGACACATGATTGACACCGCACATACATCGATTTATCGAAGCATGGATCAATCAAGTGTTACATTTGGGCAACACAACAACAAATAGGTATGTTTATGTGATTTTATCAACATTGTTTCTTTATATTAATATTACAGATAATTAGTTGTTTTGTTTTATTTAAAGGGTGGAGTCTGCGCATTGGAAACTTAAGCAAATGTTAGAGAATAGCTTAGGTGATTTATGTAAATGTTGGGAGGCTATGAATGACAATATCAAGATACAAGTGGGCAACATTAGAGCTTCATTTTAGAAGAGTTTTTATGAAGTTGAGCATGCACATACTAGTCCTTTTTATTCAAGTTTGCGTGGTTCAGTATCAAGAGCTGCATTGAGGCAGATTGCTGAAGAGTGGTTGAGGATTGACATGGTGGGTACCGATACGCAAAAGTGCGGATGTACTCATAGAAAAGTATATGGGTTACCATGTGCTTGTGAGTTAGGGAGATATACATTGAGTGGTGATGCGATACCAATTGAGGCTATTCATATTCATTGGGGGAAACTAAGTATGGAAGGAAATCAAGATATAGATGCAGATGATGGATCAGAAATAGACATGACAAATGCAATCGATGAAATTTGGAAAATGTGGAGGTCATTAGATGTTGTCGGAAAAGAGCATTAAAAAGCAGAGTGTGTGAGATTGCTTATCCAACTACAACAAAGATGTGTCCACCGCCTGAAAAAATTAAAACCAAAGGAGGGGTTAAGAAAAAAGGGAAGAGACCTGTGGGATATGATGTTTATCGTGATCCTTCAGGATATGAGTATGTTGATCAATCACATTTGAGTTCTCAAAAAATCTTCAAAGAGGTTATATTCACAACTATCCCAAACCTCAAAAAATAGAGAATTTGATAAATACATTGTACAATTTCCAGATTACATCAGACCATTTATTGATGACATTGTTGATGTAAGAGATGATGGAAATTGTGGTTTTATAGCCATTGCATCTTTGCATGGTTATGACACAAATGGATGGTCAATGGTTCGTCGGGATTTGGAGAAAGAAATTATAGGTCCTAGAAGCAAGTTGTATGAGGATTTATTTGGTCAACGCCTTCCAACAGTGAGATCATCGTTGGTGATAGAAACTTTAGGTCAACAACCACCAAATAAATGGATGACGTTACCTGAGTTGGGCTATGTAATAGCTAATCGGTATAACGTTGTTCTCGTCTCTTTAGGTCACCTTAGTTTGAGGTACTTTCCTATGACGAGTGCACATTCACCTAATGCATCCATTTACTGTATCGGCTTTGTCAATGGAAATCATTGGGTTCAGGTAATTAGAAACACATTTTTGGTACATTCAATCCCTATTCGTGTTTTTCTGATATTTATTTTGTGTGCAGGTAAACATGAATGAAGGATTCCCGTTGCCACCTGTCACAACTGATTGGACGAAATATCGCACAAAAGATGCAACTTCTTGGATGGTAGGATTTGCCGGGCGGTTACAACATTGGCAACGGCTAATGCCTATACTACCAAAATATGTCAGCTTAGACTGATTTTATGATATTACAACATTAGTACTATTGGATTTTAATATGTTGCCAAATGGATTATAAATAATTAATCTCAAACTATAAGTCTTATAATAATACAGACGTCTACAAGTCTCATAACAATACATAAGTCTCAAACTAATACATAAATATAAACATAAAATGTGACATCAATCAGACTCATGGTCATAAGTAATTGGACCTTCCATAGGTAATGGTCCGCCCTGTGCAAGTCTGAGTGCTCTAAATATCTCCAGAAACTGTTCGTCTTCAGGAACAGCCTGATGACGCTGTAAGTAATGATGAAGCTCATGAGATATATATGATAATCTCGGGTCTGACGGTCCTTCGTCATAGACAGGCACTGGTACCTCCATCGGCTGATCACCTCTTGGTGCTCTCAATATAGGATGTGACACCGTATAATACCACGCCAAATAATCATCGTCTGTCTCATATGGTATGGTGGCAAACGCATCTGGGGGATCATCGTGGGATCGGGTCACCTGCAACACACTCTGCCTATATGTAGCCCACTCAACATCCACATCAAGTGTGTCTACATTAGGAGGAGCAGTCGGTATGTACTGTCTGTATCCAAACTGAAGCAAGCATCTGTCAGGTAAATATAGAACTACAGTACCAAACCACTTCAAACCACCCCGATACAAACAGATATCATCAAAAGGACTGTGCACCCGATGATCCTCAAAAGGGCGCCAGGCAATATCGTGAGGAGTCAACTGATCTAACACAGCTCGGATGTCAGCCACTTTTTGCGTCCCCTGCCTATATTCCCATTTCATCGCCCTAGCCATCGGACTATCAATGCCAAATAACCCAGAAGTACCTCTCTTTCCAACAGTTGGAAAGTACTCATGAATCCAACACTGAAACAAAAGTAAAAGTTACTATTATAAATTAAACTAAATTATAATAAACTAAATTAAACTAAAATATTATATATTAAGTATAATTAAATAATAAGTAAAATTTTAAACCTGAAGAAGAGAGGCATAACCGCCAAGCTGCTTGCATGAATAAAATGAGGCATCCCCTAAGTATCTGTACAGAGTAACCAGTGCAGCTGCCCCCCAGCAATAGCTTCCACAAGTATCCAAATCTCTCAAAAGTGGAAGATATTTTGCCTCGACAAGAGTAAAAGTCTTGTCGGCAAGAATGGTACAACCTAATAGCAACATCATGTATGCTCTCATAGCGCCTGTAAAGTTATTCGCAGCTCTTTGTTGCTCAAAAACTTGCTTCAACCAATCCAATTTATAGTAAGGACCCCTTACAGCAGAAGCCTCTGTAGTTGCATCACTCAGCGAAACACCAAACAACTCAACAGCTAGATGGATAGCATCATAATCGGTGACAACAACATCGGGGTCAACCAGCTGGCCCCTAATCGGTACATGAAGAAGACAAGAAACATCGTCTAGCGTGATGGTCATCTCGCCGAACGGCATATGAAATGACGATGTTTCAGGATGCCATCTCTCAACAAAAGCAGATAATAGATGCGTATCTACCCTCGACAAACTAGTATGCTGCAAAGATGAAAGGCCAGATGCAACTAACCAATTTTCCATCTCCCTTGGGAGCATTGCCGGAACCCATCCTATTAATTTGCTGCCATGTGCAGCAACCTTTAAGGTCAGCTTTGGTCGTCTCTCCTGAAAATAATTTGTAATATATGTTAATATATAAATACATGTAATTTAAAAAAACATTTAAGAAAATATTTACGTACCTCGCCCAACCATAAATGACATGCAACGTGTCTCTGATATCTAACCAATAATGATGTATCAGTAGGTCCTCCGGGAAATGCCGGATGCTGCGGACCAACCTCAGGAGCAGCTCCCTGCTGTCCCTCGCCATCAGCCTCTCGACGTTGTCTTCCTCTTTGACGCATTCCGTCGATCGCACCTCCTCTTCTTCGAACCACTAAAAAATAAAAAATAAAATAGTTAACAATTAAATAAAATGTTATTAAAAATAATATATGATATTAAAAACAAAAAAAACTAAAAAAAAATAGGAACCGGATACCCAAAGGCTGGGTTATCCGGCTGAGGTCTAGAAGAACCGGAAACCCCCTTGTTGGGTTATCCGGCTGAGACAAAATGAACCGGAAACCCCATCATTGGGTTATCCGGCTATATACGTAAGAAAACAAACAGAACCAGAAACCCCATAGCTGGGTTATCCGACTGAGAATTTTAAAAAAAAAACTTACTTTTTCAATGAATGCTGAACCGGAACTCACGAGGCTGGGTTATCCGGTTTTTGGTCAAAAAATTTCCCTCTTCAGAACCACTGGGCAAACGTGAAAATGAGTAAAAAGGTGAAAAATTTGGTAATTTTCACTATTTATACAAGGGTAAATTTGTCCGAATTTTTTTTGGTAGGGGTATTGGGATAAAAGTTGGGATACAGAGTATAATTTTCAATATAACTGGGCTGTGGCGTTGGAGCCCAATTCCTCTTTAATCTGTATCTCTAACCTAGAGGCACTGTATGTCTGCAACTCAGTAAACGGACAATACAGCGAGCAGAGAAGAAAACTTGCAAACAACATTTTTCTAACAAGATCGATCATGTTTCTTCCTCATGAATTGATTATCGAAATCTTACTGAGGTTGCCGGTAAAGTCTCTTTTACGTTTCAAGTCTGTTTGTAAGTTGTGGTTTTCTCTCATCTCTCATGATCCCCACTTTGCAAATTCACATTTTCAACTTAACTCTACAACACACACTCGTAGAATTCTATTAATATCATATTCAACTCATCAATCTCTATCCATAGATTTTGAAGCATCGCTTGACGATGACAATGCTTCTGTTTCACACAACCTTGATTATATCTTTCCAGAGGATTTTAGAGGTTTTGAAATTAGAGGATCATGCAGAGGTTTCATACTTTTCTGCAGTTCATTAAACATCTATATATGGAATCCAACCACTGGAGTTCACAAACAAATACCTTTATCTCCTTTTGGTTCCAATGTTGATTCCAATTTAGACAATGAATATTTCTATGGTTTTGGGTACGACCATTCAACCGAAGATTACTTGGTTGTTTTAATGTCCTATCATTATTCAGATGATCCTACATTACACTTGGAGTACTTCTCATTGAAAGCTAATACATGGAAAGAAGTTAAGGGTCCTCACTTCCCTTATAGCTCCGAGATTGAGCCCACAGGTGGGTGTCTATACAAGGGAGCTATTCATTGGTTGGCTTATCGTTATGATTTACAAACTGATGTTATTGTTGCATTTGATTTATTGGAAAAGAAACTTTCATATATGCCTTTGCCACATCCTTTGCAATGTGGTGGTTTGTGGGTATATGGAGAATATCTCAGCGTATATACTGAGAATGATACTGATGATGAAGTTGAAATATGGGTCATGAAAGAATACAAAGTGAACTCCTCTTGGACTCTTGTTCTTACTATTGATCTCAGCGTTTGCCCAAATGTGGCCTTTTCTCCATTGTGCTGTACAAAAAGTGGTGATATAATTGGGGCAGGTGAACGCGATAGATTGGTGAAGTATGATAAAAATGGACAATTTCTCGAGCTACATTCTTATCCTAAATACGATCTTATATGCAAAATGACTATGTATATAGATTCTCTGCTTTCACTCCCTGGTGATGGTGATAACAAGCAAGCTTCAGTAGATGACAGAAACAAGAAGAATGAGGTTATGAAATATCCCCCTTCACTATTTTCTTGATATTTATAATGAACTAGATCATAACTCATAATGTTACAATGGCTATGTATGTATAGTCTTTGCAGTGAAGTGTTTAAGTAGATGAGGTTCTTCTGAATCATATGTTTGAATGGTAACAAATTGACAGTTTTGTTTGTGTGATTCACTGTTATTTATGTATGTAGCTGGATTTTATTCTAATATATGTTTTGATTATTGCTTGAAATTGTCTTATAAGATAAATTATTCCAATGAGTTTAGCAGATTGTATACTGTTTGAATTTTTATAGCTATCTACATTCTTGTATTAGACCCTGATGGAAAAAATTTGACTTGGCTGAACTGAGTCCTAATAAACTAGCGAAGGCTTCCAAAAGAGCTAATGAAAATGATTTGAGTTCTAATTTATATTGTAGTGGCTGCTAGAAATTGTTTAATATAATTAAATATATGACGAGAGTTTATGCATATTGAGAAAGATCAAAATCAAAATCACAATTACATGTCGGAGGGGATAACACATATATTCCACTTGAAGTTACCTATCGGTAATCCTATTACATATGCTGTGCAAAAGTGTTCTTTGCTTTCATCATATAATTTATGGAAATTTTACAAGACCTTCCAAGTGTGTTTGTAAGTCATGGTTTTCTCTTATATCTCATGATCCCCACTTTGCAAATTCCTATTTTCAACTTAACTTTGTAACCCACATTGGTAGAATTCTATTAATAGAAACTTCAACTCATGAAGCTAGATCTATAGATTTTGAAGCATCCTTGAACGACGATTCTGCTTCTACTTCACTCAATCTTAATTTTATGCATCCTCGTTCTTTTATTTTTATTGAAATTAAAAGTTCATGCAAAGGGACTGTTTTTCAAACGTGTATCTACGTAATCCATCCACTGGATTTCACAAACAAATACCTTTGTACCCTATTGATTTAGATTTCTAATGTTTCTGTTTTCTATATGGTTTTGCGTATGACCATTTAATGGATAACCACTTGGTGGTTTCAATGTCCCGTGATTCAAATGCAGATGTAATTTCATCACATCAAAATTTTTTCTCATTGAGAGTAATACATGGATAGAAATCAAGGTTGTTCATTGGTTGGCTAATCGTAGTGATTTATCGATAAATGTTCTTGTTTCTTTTGATTTAATGGAAAGGAAACTCTTAGAGATGTTGTTGCCAGATGATTTTGATCATGATCCTACACCTATAGTGATTTGTGGGTATTTGGAGAATTTCTTAGTCTATGGGCTATAGGAGAGGATACCATTGAAATATGGGTTAGGAAAGAATACAACGTGCATTCGTCTTGGATTAAGACTCTTGTACTTCCTCTTGATGACGTTCTCACTCAGTACTTTTCTCCGATATGCTGCTATACAAAATGGGGTGATATTATCGGAACAAATGGTGGTACTGGATTGGTGGAATATGATGACAAAGGGCAATGGTAGAGCATCGTTCCTATTGTAACGATCCAAGTGGATCCCAAGTGGGCATGTATATAGAGTCTCTGCTTTCATTCCCCTATGACAATGGGCAAGCTTAAAAAGATAACACAAAGACAGAGGTAGTGAAAAATTCGCCTTCATCTTTTTCTTATATTTATAAGTATGTTGTATTATGACCTCTTGGCTGGCTGTATTTGTAGGTTAGTATGGCCCAGTATGCCACATGAGCTAATGTAACAGGTTTATTGAAAATGTTTACAGTTTTGTTTGGTGATTTATTGTTATTCCTTGAAGAGTCTTATGTTAGTACAAAAAGTTACTAGAAAAAGCAATCTATTAAAACTAGAAGAAAAGATTATATGAAGACTTGCACAATAAAAACTAGTCAACCAAGTAGTTTGATGATAGATTGAATGAAGAAATATAGTATAAAGGGCTTATTCTCTCATTGTTCAATAAAGGGAAATACATATGCAAGCAGTCATCTAAAACCTTTTCCAATGAAGAAAATGCAACAATAAGGCAGAGATAATTTTAGAAAGTTGGTTGGGAGGATAAGGAGCTCACTTAATTTTCATTCCTATAACTTTAATTCTCTGTGGTCTCCATCTATAAGACAAGCTTAATGGTGACAGTTTAGTCATCATGGAGAAGTGAACCTTAAATTGCCAAAGAGTTCACTAAATTTAAATTAATGAGCTACATATGGATTTATAAGACTTTAGATCAGAAAATACAACAAAATTAAATCACCCCATAATCCTAAATAGAACAACAATTACAACTTAAAGTCCTGAAACTTTATTCATTGAATAAAGTGAATATATTGACAATCACAGCCATTGAACCAACAAATACAATGTGTCAGTATTTTACATGTCAACAGTATAGTTATTGTAAAATTCCAAATATATTTTGGAAATTCACCAACATGTTTGCTTATAGAAAGATTGTCATGTTGAAAATTCACGTCTTCAGAGTGATGCAATTGGAGAAATTGTTATGGATAAACTATTTCTATTTGTCTTAGTTATTGGGGGAAATTATTTCTACACATCCTGTGGTTTTGTTATTTCTTATAAGTTTCACTGCTTTAGCACAGAGAATGAACATTGACTCTCAGTCAATTTGATATTAATGACCTCTTTTTGATTTCACTAATTGATTGATCTGTCACTGATGGATCACACCTCTTTTTTTTTCATATTGCACATATCAACCTTTTGCCAAATTGATTTAGAGAGTGCCTTATTCTGGTGTTTGCCTAGATGAGTGATTCTCATGTTTGGCTTTGTCAGGCAGTGGTTCATGTTGAGTGGCTTTGTCAAATGCTCAAACTTCATCAGTTAAGTTGAGATTTAAAACTGCTTATCCATCTTGTTCTAATTAGGAAGTGAGTGTTTGCATTTGACTTGATAGGGACCTATGCAAGCATTCTAAATATGCCTTGCTAGTGGCTTTGTTGCAAGAACTTAATTTGTTAATGTTAGGATCAATGAAGTTAGTTAGTTACTTATTTACTTTATGAAGTAATTAACCAACTTGTGTAGTAAGCTAACTATAAGCCATCAAAGTTGCTTTGCATGAGAGCTTATTATACCAAGTGTATACATAACTGGTATTTAGACCCAGGTTCGAGCTCTCTTTTATCACAAAATGCAATTTTATTTTTTGTTTTTTATTGCATACCTTTTGAGCTTGTTTGTACTCATCAAGATTCTTTATTCTTCCATTCTTGTCCTATCAATTTGTTTCCTTGGGATGGACATGAGTTTTAACTTTAAACCGCCATCCATTTCGAAGTTTGACTATGATCATTGGGAAGAACTCATGGAGAACTTGTTGCCTTCAAAGGGTATTGGAGTTTTATTGAAGAAGGTATTGTTTAGAAGCATTGTAGAGCCAAAGAAAGAGAAAAAATAAAATTAGAGGTGATTGAATTGTTTTGTATTGATTCAATGATAAGATGATTATTACAATGAATAAATGATACACTTTATATAGTGATCATGATCAAGTAACAAATCTTAGCTAACTTGTAACAAAACTAATTAACTAATTACTACTTATAACAAATATAACATCTAACTCTAACACCCTCCCTCAAGTTGGAATATGGATTAACATTTCAAACTTGAAAAAAGAGCAATACAATCCTAGAAAAAAATACAAGGAAGAAGATTCATAGTGCTAAGCAGCGCCTAGATTTACGACTGAGAGTCAAAGGAGCTCTAAGAGCCACGATCATCGCTCAGGATGAAACCACGATCTCATAATTAAACTCAAGTAATCTTGGTGCACTGACTCACTGCCATAGGCGTGTGGAGACATGTGTTAGCTCTCTCCTGGGTGAAGTTTCCATGACACGATGGACATTAAATGTGTGTGTTTCTAATGCCATAAACTCCCTGTTATCTTTTCAATGGAGTCCTTCCTCTCCCTAGAGCATTCTTCCAACAAATTATACTACTTCAACAAGGCTCACACAAGGATCGGTCTAGAGGATTTTACATAAAAATTCCTTGCTTCATGGCTTATAGTAAGGACCTATGGGAAATTTTTTTTGCGATGGCCAAAGAATCGATAAGACCTTCTCGGTCTAAAGTCCCAATACATCTATAGACATCCACTCGATTGGTTAACAAGTGGGCATCCGCTTGGAGGCATCGCACAAAAGCATGACCTCATCACCATCTCAACCATTGATATTCATCCAACAACTCCCTGTGTCTCATGCTGGAGCAACTGGTGACAAATCTTATTGCCATCCCTATATAAGTGTGATTCTAGATCACACCCTAATATTCATTCATCCACACGCTTACAAGTTCCACTTTTCTTATTCATTTGATATGTATTTGTATGTAATATTAAAATTTTCTAAAACATGTAGTAATTGTGGTATAAAATTAATATAACCGTATAAAATATATATATATATATATATATATATATATATATATATATATATATATATATATATATATATATATATATATATATATAACAACAATTAAAGTTCGTGCTCTACACATACATAATTTCTCATGCACCCATATGTCTGCACTTTTATTTGCATTAACGCGTGTAAAATATACTTTTCATTTATATTCATGCTACACTCCTTTCACTTTTATTTAGTAATGCCAACTACACAACATATTGTTATGGGTGCATCCAAAAGTTATCCATTTGGATGAACTTCTATAACTTTTACTATGTGATACCAAATGAGCGATATATGATAATGAGTGCGTCCGAAAGATAACTTTCGAACATTGCTCTGAAGTTATTTTTCGGGTACATTTTAACTTTTATTGAGTAAGATCAAATGAACAATTGATGATAATAAATGCGTCCGAAGATAACTTTTAGACACAAGTATTTTAGAAATTTTATAAGATTTTTATAAGAATTTCCTGAAGTTCAATAAAAATTTAAAAAATAGGTTTGTATGCTTTAAGTTACCACCAAGAAGAGAATGTTAGTTTTGTGATGAAATGTTTCTTTGGGCAGTATTAGTAAAATATAAGTGGACTGTTGGGTTGGAGCCCAATTCCTCTTTCATCTTTCATCTCTAACCTAACATAAGGCTCCTGCAAACAACATTGGTAGATGAAATGTTTCAAGTCTGTTTGTAAGTTGTGGTTTTCTCTTATTTCTCATGATCCTCACTTTGCTAATTCACATTTTCAACTTAACTCTGCAACACACACTCGTAGAATTCTATTAATATCATATTCAACTCATGAATCTCTATCCCTCGATTTTGAAGCATCGCTTGAGGATGACAATGCTTCTTTTTCACTCAACCTTGATTCTATCTTTCCAGAGGATTTTACAGGTTTTGAAATTAGAGGATCATGTAGAGGTTTCATCTATGGAATCCATCCACTGGACTTCATAAACAAATTCCTTTATCTCCTTTTGGTTCCAATTTAGATGCTGAATATTTCTATGGTTTTGGGTACGACGATTCAACCAATGATTATTTGGTTGTTTCATTGTCTCGTATTGATTCAGGAGATCCTCCGTTACGCTTGGAGTACTTCTCATTCAAATCTAATACATGGAAAGAAGTTGAGGGTCCTTACTTCCCTCATGGATTCCAGGAGGATGAGCCCAAAGGTGGTTTGCTCTATAAGGGAGCTATTCATTGGGTGGCTTATCGTTATGATTTACAAACTGATGTTGTTGTTACATTTGATTTAATGGAAAGGAAACTTTCATATATGCTTTTGCCGACTGATTCTGACGGTAGTCGTTTGGAGTGTGGTTTATGGGTTTATGGAGAATTTCTCAGTGTATATACTAAGTATTACTATAATCATACAGTTCAAATATGGGTGATGAAAGAATGCAAAGTGAACTCCTCTTGGACTATGGCTCTTGTTTTTCCTTTGTGTTGTACAAAAAGTGATGATATTATTGGGACAGATGGTGAAGATGGACTGGTGAAGTACGATAAAAGTGGACACTCTCTGGAGCAACATTCTTATCCTAATTACTATCTTAGATGCGAATTGACTATGTATATAGATTCTTTGCTTTCACTCCCTGGTGGTGATGGTGACAACCAGCAAGCTTAGGAAGATGACACAAACAAGAATAAGGCTTTCTTGATATTTATATTGAACTAGAGCATAGCTCTTACTGTAACAATGCAGGTTTCCCCAAGTGGCTATGTATGTAGAATCTTCGCATTCATGGTGAATTGAGAAAGCTTTAGAAGATGACGGACGCAAACTAGAAGAATGACGTTCTGAATCATACGTGTTTGAATGCATTTGTAACACGAGTAAGTGTACTATATGAGCTAATGTAATATGTGATGAAATGTTTATTGGTTAACCATTTGTAACATGCTTATTGATAACATTGACATCATTGTTTGTGTGATTAACTATTAGTCATGTATGTAGCTGGATTTTATTCTAATGTTTTTTCCTCCACTGTTTGAAAATTATTCTGATCAGTTTATCCATGTTGATCAATATCAAAATTATAAGGTTTTGATTGTTCTCTACTTTCAGTGGACTCTAATAATTTGGGTGCTTGTCCTTTCTGTGTTTCAATCCGGGAAAGAAATTTAATTTCAAACTAATGATCTATATATGATCAATTACGTGAATTTTAGTACTTTAGATTATAGGAAACATTAAAACTAAACAAACTCATGAACCTAAATAGTGTTACAATTACAAATTGGAGTTTTCAAATAAAGGGGTTTAAGTAATAGAAAGTGCAGTTTGCAAGGTGATAAGCTACAGTGAAAGGTGTTCATTATTAAACTGTTAGGAATAGACATAACGCAAAGAAGATGTTTACTGAATTTTGATTAGATTTGTTGCATATCTTCTTTTGAAGTGAAAATTTCTCTGGCTTCCAATTAAAATTCTATACGGACTTTGTCTAATTTTACCTTGACCTGTTTTTATCGGGGACAAGATAATGATGAAAGGTTGGGAATATTATATTGTGTTTATGAGTTGATATTAAACCATTTTCCATTCTAATAACAAAAAACCAAAACTTTAAAAGAGCGTTAAAGGCTTGTTTCTAATTAGGTGTCATTTGACAAAATAAACAATTAGCTTAACCTGTGTTGCAAGTGTGAAGTTCCATGATTGCAGAAATAGGAGCATGGAGTAGATTGTTCAGAAGTGTTTGCTCCTGTTAGCAGATTGTATAGTGTGAGAATGATGATAACTATTGCAAATGATACATGAGTATATGTCAAATTTGCATTCTTGTATGAGACATGAATTAAAAATATTCGGTTATGTTATTTTTTCCTTTGATTTAGTGGAAAGAGAACTTTTACACATGTCTCTTCCAGATGATTTTGACCATGATTTTTACCAAGAACCTACTGATTGTGATTTGTGGGTATTTGGAGAATTTCTGTCTATGGGCTATGGAGGAACGTACTATTGTTAATGTATGGGTTATGAAAGAATATGGACTGCATCCGTCTTGGACTAAGACTTTTGTTTTGTCTATTGTTGCCATTCTGACTTCGTTCTTTTATACGATATGTTGTACTAGAAGTGGTGAAATTATTGGAACAGATAGTGGTGAACTCAAGTGGTTAATGAGTTTCACTAAATCATAAATCATTTTGGAGAGACTGAATTTGAATCTTGGTAAGATCAATCTTTGACTAGACTTTACTTACCTCTCAGTCGAAGTCGATCTTCAAATTACCAGGACCTCTTCCTCTGAGAATCAAATGGATAAAAGACCAAAATAATTGATGAGCTGCACATAAATCTACAAGACTTTAGATAATAAGAAACAGAAAAATTAAATCTCAAATCTTAAATAATGCTAAAGTTAGATTTAATTCTCAACACCTTATTATGCGTAAACTTAACACATCTGCATAAATTTATCACAACTTAAAAGTATTAACAGTTTTTTTTTGTGACAAAAAAGTAAAATCTGGATCACACTCAATGTTCATCAAAGTATCTATTCAAGTGTTTATTTTTCAATGAATAAAACTAGGAAAAACAAGATAGATTTTTTTGATAAAATTTATCAAATATGTATGTTCTTTTCTCTGCTTAAGTAACAGTTTGCAGAGTCGTATACCAGGAAGAAAATTACTATTGGAAGCATTCTTTTAAAACTAGAATCAAAGTGTAACACCCCATTTCTACCCGGCAATTATATATAAAAATCAGAGTTTTCAAAATTTCTCAATAAACAAATGAGGCGTCACATAATCAAAACAAAACAAACCACCTCGTCGCATAAAGCGGATACATAGCACTTTCTTTTAACCAACTAAACAAATACTCAACATATAATACTTTTAAAAACAAAATAACTTCTTTTATTAAAACACAGCGGAATCACTTAAGAATATATTCAACAAAATATCTTCAGTTAACTTATCATTTTATCCAACCAAAATGAAACAATTAAATAGCAACATCATAAATAATATAAATCGTTTCCCCCCAGAGTGCTACGTATCAGAGCGACAACCGACTCGAGTAACGGCAACTAAACCTTCATACTTGAATACCTGCACGTTACCAATATAAAGGCAACAGCGAAACAAGAGAAAAGGGTGAGATATCAAATCATATAAGTGGGCGTATGATAAATTGCATGCTAGGATTCAGACATATAAAATCATCACATCACAAGTATCAATAGCTACTATACACATCATACTTCTACAGTTCATTAGTCTCACATACTTTTCACTACACAACAAGTCATAATCATGTAAATAGTATCATCTAAAAAATTTCACATATTCAAGTATGCACAAAATTCAATAGTATAATACTCAAAAGATTCAATACTATTATCCCAAATATATACACAATCCATCATAATCACATATTCACCCGTTTAACCAATTATATATCAAAACATCACCAATTTCAATTATCACATCTCATGTACACATGACAATCACATAAATGCATATATTCAAACATCACTTAACCTCAATGTGACTCAATGCAAGACATGTGACTCTATGCATGTGGTACCCAATGTGGACCCAAAGTTCCACCGCTTCCGATTCATATAGAATCTAGCCACGCTTCAGATCCGGACAAGATCAAAGCCATCAAATGTAAACATATAGTTTACCGCTTTCCGAATTCACTCTAGAATTCAAGCCCGCTTGTGTTTCAAAGCAAATCCACCTGTGTTTCAAGGCACACTATGATATGAATGTATGTACAATGTCACAAATATATGCAATTAAGATCATCTCTACCATCTTAACTTTCCGCATATCACAATAATTCAACTCTATGAATTATCCATCAATCGTACACAACATTCGCAACACACACACACATCATTAACATATAAGAGGCCAATTAATCAATTACGATTCACAAAATCCAATTAACTCTAGTATCCATACTATCTCATGTCAATTCACATTTACCACATATATATGAATATACACATTATCAAAACAACGTCATTGGTATAACATTATATTATTCTCAACATAAATATTCAAGCCAAAAACACAATTACGGACAAATTCTCAAAATACTATAATTTACCGATAAACCGAATAATTGATCCAACTTCAAGTATATCCCAATCAATTAAACTCATTGCAATTAATTTAACTATTAATTTAATCAACCAATTAATAATCACACTATATTAATTTAATTTACTTCAATTTCTACTCCATTTCCAATTTCTAGCATTCTTTTGCTCAAAACCATTTTTATTGAAAAGAGTATCACGCTAGCTTTCTAACGCCTCGAACGGAGACTCAAACGGAGTTACGGTTCAAAAGATATGAATTGTTAAGGTTCCAATGAAAAAAAATCAAACACCGACGTTATACACTAACAACTCTAAACATGTCAGAATTACTCAAAACAAATAAAAATATGACTCTTAATAATTCAAAACAACTCTGACAACTTAGTGTCGACTCTAACAACTATATTGACAACTTTAACAACTCTATTGACAATTCTATTAAATTATTATAATTTATTTATAAAGAATATTTAAACCAAACACAATTACGGTCGATTCGTAAAATATCACAATTTCAACAAAATAACATCACCACGTTAATCTACTAATTAAACTTAGCTACCACGTGGATTTTCATCAAATTCTAGATAACTAATTATACCGCTTAATTCGGTTATTTCGATCAAACGGGACTGTTTTATATTATCAGTTCTATATTCACTAATGTTATACACTTACTATTGTTTCTAATGAGGAGGGATCAAATTACACCCGAAGAGTTACACCACGAGTTACACTCATTCAATAACTACATTTTGAATTAATATTTTTTAAATTCAACCATTGGATTGAACTATAATATCATATAGATCATACCTATAAAGTTTGAGCTTAATCTATAATGATTTACTATGTCATTGAATTACATCAAAATTAACGTTATATGAAAGCTCATTTTGACGTTAATCTTTGGATATCTTGATCGTATAACAAATCATTATAGAATAAACTCAAACTTTATAGGTATGATCTATATGATATTATGTTTCAATCCAACGGTTGAATTTAAAAAATATTAATTCGAAATGTAGTTATTGAACGAGTGTAACTCGTGATGTAACTCTTAGGGTGTAATTTGATCCCTCCTCGTTTCTAATTATATAAATTACTACTGAGTTATTTATATAATTTCTTTACCAATGTAACACATATTCATGAATATTACAAGAACAAAATAGAATAATGAAACAGTGGGACAAGGCAAAGGAAACAATTCCATACCAGACAAAAACAGAGTAAACCGAAATAATGAAGGGAACAATGCAAGACATCCATCCCCAGTTAATTTTGCTTCTTATGACTTACTAGCAAAACAACAAAAATGGAAGCAGCCTAACATGGAAGAGTGCCGCTAGGCACCCCCTTGATAGACTTTGGTTGCTGTCAGTCAAAGGCCTCATTGCTAGCCGTCAAGGGACTGGTACCTTTACCCTCGTTTTCTATTCATTTCCACACAAAATCTTAATCAAGTAACAGTAACAGTACCAAATATCACTATTACCTAATTCCTTCAATCGAACAGCAACATGTACAACGACAATCAAAGGAGGCAGCATCTTAACTTCATATTACTCATAGTATAAATTTCAGTTTTTCCAGCAACTATTAACACAAGATAATGCAATAAATCTACACACCCAATTACTCTCATACAAAGTTTCATAAGCCCCATTATAGGAAGAGAACCCCACCCTTACCTTATCAATGGAAGCAGCTCAAAGGGTCTCTATTTGCATCTTCGATTTGGAACCATTGATGAAAATCTCCAAGCTTCTTCTTCTTCTCCATAGTCTTGCCTCTTTCTCTTCTATTCTTGTTTTCTTCAAAAATGACAACTACTCATTCTCATCTCTAAAACCCTAATTTTATCATTCTAATTGGGCTTAGTCTTTCACTTCTTTTTCACAACTAATTTAGGCCCAATAAGAATAATAACTCAAAATAACAATATATCACTTTTAATAATATTCCATTAATAATATTCCATCAATGTAATAATTCCAACTTATAAATAATATTATTCTTAATATTATTTTCCGACTTCAATTTAATAATTTCAAATATGCCATTAAATAACACCAACAATCCAAATTCGACTAAATCGAATATTTCCGGTCTAATCTTAATTACTCAGAAAATTTCCAAAACTTCAAATATTATTCCAATGATATTTCTAATACTGAAAATATCAAAACTCTTAATTAAATATCAATCCGCTATCCCGAACTAAAACCGACTAAATTGTCTCAAAATACAAAAACTTCACTAAACACTCTGAACGTCTAGATTAAGCGAATAGTCAAATTTCCGGGCGTTACACAAAGCATTAATTCTATTCCATTCCAGCTACTTCGTGGCATACATTCTCTTTGGTCTCCATCTATAAATGAATTCTGCAGCAGCCATACACCATGACACAATTGTCCTTGATTGAACCAATACACTTTCTCAACCACCAATACACTTCCCACATTGTACTGTACTCCTTCAAATCACTTCATACACTTGTCTATTGGTATCACACACTGAGAAAAGAACAAAACTTGAAACTCAGGCACTAAGGCAATCCGAATCGCAACGCATCCAAATAGGTTTGGTGTTAAGCCCAACAAAGCCACTATGTGTTACCTTACAATCGCTCATCCAAGGAGGCCCAAAGCAAGAGAAGTTACCAATCTATACTTGTCTTCATCTTCTTTGTCGGAGTTAGCGGATGAAACCGCCATTGAAACGCTTGAACCTGCTGCTCACTATCTCTATGTAAAAAAAGGGAAGTAGTCGCCAATCACTGCAGCGGCCTATCAGTAAAGTCTTCTATCTGGCTTTATCTTTCTGTCTTCTATGAATGTCGTTCAATTTTGCGTCCGATCTTCTCAAAATAGTTCTTTTGCTCTCTAAGGATTAAGGCGGCGAACCAGATTTTATGATCGAGAAAGCGACATGCCTAATGTATTCAGTGTTGGAGACTTGGAGTTCTAAAAATGAAGCAACTGGCCCTCCAGAGAATGATAGAATCTTGGTCTCATTGACTCACTCTGACAAGGACAAAGATGAGAACCAATCACTAATATTAAATCCAACGGCGGGCTGTGAATACGAAGCTAAATTCTACAAACCAGGAGCAGCTGGAGAATAACAGGTTGTATATACACCCGGAACATTTTTTCAACAAGTGATGTTCATTGCTTCACGATGCTCTTTATTATATTTCTTTTAACAGTAATATTTGTCATCAAAATTTGCTTGATTCTCATGTTGCTCATAAGAAATTGCTGGTGGTACAATGCTACCTACATGCGTAGATAAGTTGATAGAGTTGCATTATTTCACTCTATAATTAGGTAATGAGGTAATGATATATTCATGGGCATTCACCATTTATTTTATATTTATAATTGTATTGTATTATGAAATAGAAACTCTTAGGTGACTGACTACATTTGAAGGTTATTATGTGCCAGTGCCCAGTATGTAGCATGGGCTGATTTAATATTTAATGAAATATTGCTTCGTTTACTGTTTGTAATATGTTTACTAAAAATGTTATTATTTATTTGTGGGATTCACTTATGCACGTGTAATTGGACTGAGTTCTTTGTGAATAAGAATAAGTTTGTTTTTTGAATAAGGGTTTCAGAAATTGATTTGTTTTCATTAAGTGTAACTATTTAGTGTAATTACTTGGATAGCCCTGTAAACTCTATTTATACAATAAACTAGTAACTAACCCGTGCGTGTGCACGGGTTCTGGTATGGGACGCGCATTCATTCATTTCAGAAAAATAATAAAAAGTTTTTTATATCAAATTGAAATATAGAAGTTTTAACGTTTAAACAAAAATATTAAATTGATAAAAAAAATTTAAGAATATATTTTATTTATAGAATATGGTATAATATTAATAAGAAAATAATGTTTCAAATATTGTTTAGATTCTACTTATTAAACATGAATAAGAGTAATAGGCAATTGAATGTATGATATAACAATTAAATAAAAAGTTCAAATCAATGTTTTAAAACCCGAATTGACCCAGCCGGTTGAACCGGTTCAACCTTGAACCGTTGTCTAATCCGGTTCGGTTTGGACCAATAAATGGTTAGGTCTATAAAATTAGGATAAAATTGCTTCAAGCGCAAAATAACAGTAAAATCGGGACCGGTTTTGATGAACCAGACGGTTCAAAAAATCAAAGATAATTTTTTATGTTTTACTTCATTTTATTTCTTTGTTTAAATCTAAAAAAATAATTATAGCAAACATTTAAAATTGTATAGATGGAAAATAAAGAATAAAATTGAAGGACACAAGACAATTGTAAATGTAATAGAAAGAGAAGAAATAATGTAATGTATGTGGACACAGGATAACCGATGTTGGTATGTAAAGAGATGTAAAAAATTATACTGATGAATAACTTATGGCTTTGAGTTAAACAATTAGGACAAATATATACATATTGATCCTTAACTAATTTTATGATTTGTTATTAGGTCATACATTGCATTCTTCTTATTTTGTAAGCTTGTTTATTAGTATCGTATTTATTTGAGAATTTTATTTTACAAATTATGATATAAATCAATTTTATTAGGATATTTAATAATATAATATATTTATTAATTTTTTTAGTTTAAATTTAATATACGGTTCAATCACGGTTGAACCGGTTGAACCGATTGAACCATGACCCACATGTTTTAACGGTTCTTTCTCCGGTTTGGTTTTTAAAACATTGGTTCAAATATTTCACGAACACTTCTTTAAACAAATTAAAAATAAATTCCATGAAAGTGGGATGTTACTTACATGTGCGTTATTTGTGCGTTCACACGTTACTGGTATGTTACCCGTGCGCTCGCATGGATTTTGGTATGATTACCCGTGCTTTCACACGTTACGGGTGTGTTACCCGTGCGCTCTAACAAATTTTGGTTTGGTTACCCGTGTATTCACACGGTACTGGTGTCTACACGTGCGTTCACACTTATTTTGCCCTGATTAACCGTGCGTTGGCACGGGTACTGTGTGGTACATTGTAATGTTATCATTTTTTATGGTTATTGAAAAAAAAATTAATTGAATGTATAATTAATGAAAAAATATTTTGATCAGTAATTTCATGTTCCCGTTAATATTCAATATTTGTATCGGTAACTGTCTGTTTACATTAGTGTTAAACATTTTGATCAGTAACTTCATAAGCACGTTAAAAGTTATATATATATATATATATATATATATATATATATATATATATATATATATATATATATATATATATATATATATAATAGTTTCTTTAATGAGAAAAAAAAAGAATTAACTTGATATGCTATAGTCCCCTATTTGATAGCTGGTTTTACAGGAGAATAGTTTCTTTAAAAGTTTCTTCAATAAAATTATAATTTCTTTAAAATCGTTTAAACTCAATGAGTGTTAAATAAATAAGATGCTAGTAATATATCAATGAATTTTGCAGTATAAAATATGTAATTAGAGATGAGTTAATAATGTATATATAGTTGTATGAATAAAGCTTTTAATTTATATTTTAATTTTCAAATAAACTTAACTGATACATATATTTATTTTTAAATTCATACATTATAAAAAAGTAGTTGTGACTTATTAAACATTTATTCTTTATGGAACCTTGAACACTACCATCTAAGTTTATCTTAATGGGGTCTTTATTTGAATCATTGATAATATAACAGAAAGAAGAAATTCATTTTATTTTTAGAAGAAATTAGTCTTGCAAGCTATCATGTTGATCTTTAAGAGTGAAGTTCATTCATATTTCAATTTGGACTCTCCAAAAGCACTTTCTTTCTTATTTTATTTGCATTCTTCTATCTAAATATAGACTAAAATGCAATTCAACTCAATCAGCTTATGACATGTGACATTTATGAAATGTAGACCATGTATACATAACCACTGTATCTAGGATTGAAGTTTTGACATCTTCAAGCCAACCAACATCGTCCCATTTTACATTTGGAACCTGCATAATCCATACTTTAACAAATTCATGCATTGAAGAACTTGTTCTCCCATAAGACATAGTACATACTAACGTGAACAAATTTCAACAATAAAAAATGATATATTACCACTCAATACAATTGAGAATAACATCACAAATCCTTATTGCTTAATTTATCAATGGAGTACCCAATGCTGACACATTTCTTTTCTGCAATCGTTCCAAAGCATTCACCAAGTCTTATTTCCCAAGTTTCCTTTGCGGAAACTTCGAACTCGTTGTTGTCCTTAATCAACTTTGAACAAAGAGAATTATATGCACCTTCAGGTTCATTTTAGTCTACTTCAGCATTGCTGCTGGGATATAAGTTGGCACCAGCATCACCTATTACACGCACATAGTCCTGGGCATGAAACCATATGTCTGTCCATTACTGCATAGGGAAGAAAGCAATCACCATCAAAGAAGTATAGTTTGTATCTAGTTAAATGATCAAGTTCTTATTAAGAACTCAAATAAAAACCAACAGCTCAAGACATATCAGAGGTCGTCGTTCTCAAGGCACGCTTTATTGTATCAAGCAAATAAAGAGAATAATGTACCTGTTCTCCATATTAAGAACGAAGGGCATTCTTAAGAGCTAGTTCATCGGAATCTTCTTCTAGTTTCTCTAACCCAAATGCATCATCACCAGCATTCAGTACCTGATACGATAATCACCAGTTAGTTCTCAATCAACAACTCAACTCCAAGTTAACAGGTGTTAAGATGAAAACCTTTCCAAGAAGTGCCAAGTAATCTTCGAGATGATGATAGTTCAAGCGAGATCCTTCATCAAATGGTGGAAACCTTGTGATTACCTGTCATGTGTCATAAAAAAAACTATAAGCATATATAGATTGAACCTTGAAAAGAGAGTTTTAGTGGCCAAAAAACACTTTGAATTCTCAACAATGGAATTGGAATTTTGGACCACAGTTCCAACAGGTTTTAAAAGCCATTGAACACCCAATAAAAATTTATCTTCGACCAGTATTTGGCACATCGTGTATTCAATGTTCTTTGCCTATAGGCAACACCAATGTGATTTTTCCAGGATACATTATGGTAGAGCTAAGATAATTGCATAGAGGAAATACAGAGAGAATAACAGTTTTTGCTATTGAATGGTATTTGGGCACAAAGCGGGACTCTTCCCTTTCTACAACTATCAAAACAGTTCACTAACAAATTCTACCATTAAAACCAAATCATCACAGAAACTCAGCTATAACAATTCAAAATCCAGACCTGTCCCATAAAGTACTAAATTAGCAAATACAATTACATATCCCAAACTCGACAACATGTCAATGACACCAGTTTTTTTCCTTAATTTCAGAAGGGTTGGGAAATAAAGCATACTGCAAAAATGAAACAGGAGGGGTAGCTTTAAGAATTTCATCAGATGCATTTATGCCAGAACTTGTACCCGGATTCTGCTTTGAATCATATAATAGGTGAGTTTAAATGAAATAAGTCAGTTAAGAAATAGAAATATATTTGTTAGTATTGCAAAGAAAGATTAAAGACCTATAGTGATAGAGATTTTCGATGGACCTCAGATTTGGGCTGCAAGGGCAGTGTGTCGTGTTGGACTTCATTAATTGGCTGTAACGACATAAGAACAACATAGAATTCAGTGATTAACGACCAAATCAACTCGTATATCCAAAACAATAGCAGCATAGGAGAGTGTGAGATGAAGAATTTAAAATGAGACCTGCTCCTTTTGTTCTTGAAAAGAATTCAAACAAACCACACAACCTTTGACACTTCGATAATCATCTCCGCCTGCCCCTTTTGTGAACTGGAACGTTGGGATTTCTTGGATGACGGATTCGTCGACACCGCGGTTCCATGTCCTTGGAGAGAACGCTATTATTTTCCATGTCCGCAGATTTGTCGATGTCGCGCTAATCCAATAGTCAAAGAACCAAGTGAGAAACCATGCTACCGAGAGTTGTTTTCAGACTATAACCAAGACATCACATAATTGTTTCCTTATAAAGAGGAGTCGACGTTTTAAGCATATTTACAACTTCAAAAATGTTATCTCTTGAGCTTACTTCACCTGCATTTTGGGTAATGATGTGCAGCACAAAGTTTAACTGTTACCTTATTTAATGGTGCCTGCTCTAAAATATCTTTCACAGCAAAAACCATTCCCAAGTTATATAAATCCTTATTAAATGTCAAGTTTTATATGCTTACAATCATATAACTGTAAATTTTAACGACATAAACAATTCATTCGAGATAGCTTACAGACGTAACCGAAAAATATACAATATAAAGCTGCTATGATTGGCAAAGGTATAGAAGCAAAAACGACCCCAAATTTTCCCGATTCAAAGTGAAATTATGTAGCATGAGATATTATTAAGTAATTAAGTAAAGATAATAAAAGCATCAAGTTGCACAGATTGTAAAATCATGAAATAGTGCGGAGATTCTAGTCTATCATACCAAATACAGAGAAGAAAATCATAAAACCGGCTGATATATGGATGACTCTTCGGCTTCCCACTCTGGTCAAGGCCAATAATCCAGAGGCACAGTATTCGCTAAATGCTTTTGTCGATAAGAAATCTGTTGTGCTTCTTCATCAATCCACGCCGGTGTTTACCATGTTACGGTTGCTCCACACACGCTGGAATAACAAACCATTCAAAGCCAACATCAATATTTTCAAAACATCAAATCAACAAAAACGGTGAAATCATAAAACAATATCGATAAACAAATTTCATTCAATTTAGAATTTCTTGAAAATCAGAAGAAATTATCGGCATTAGAGTTCTCACCCCTTAATATGCTTTTGTAAGGATCCTGTTGAAAATAAAAAGCATGAGAAAAGAGAGACAAACACCGATCCCGGTATCCCACACTTGAAAACTGGACCAGAATAGAGGCATTGCAATGTTGAATTCATATAACGGATATTTCCCAAATTGAAAAGACCAGGCGTATTTCCCTGCCCAGAGAAAAGGGGGGAAATCAAATATTCAAACATAAAAAATATTCTGATTCAATCCAACCTCATGGTTATTAACTTATTATGAATTTTAAGAAAATCTGGTTTAAACTAAAGCAAGAACTATCATGAAAGTTGCCCAAGAAAATAAAAAAGCATCAAGAGTACCTTGTTGCTATAAAACTTAGCCATTTGCCAACTTTCTTCAACATTAAAAATCACATGATCACCATGCATATATAGTTGTTGTTTGTTCCCAAATTTCAAAACCTAAACAGATCAAATAAAAGAGAATAGGTTAATAACAAAACCTAAATGAGAAAGTCACACATAAACCATTTTGTGTCAAAGTAGTTTCTCCACGTTCAATACAGAATTTTATCGAACACCTGGTGGGTCAAACGTGAAAGAGGAAGGAACCCTAAAATCTGCACAAATAAAATACCAATTAATATAAACACAAAATGAAAACAAAAGTACATATCTGACATCACAAACCTTGTAACGAAGATGATTAAGTTTGCGAGGAAGAAAAAGACCGCCACAAGTTTGCGAGAAAGATAAACACTGATGTCAACCAAACCCATAAATCTCACCACCACCGACGAATCTTCCCCCTTCCGTGTGAGCCAACATCACCAAACCTGAAACAACCAATACTAAATCAAAATTGAAGCAGTTCGAAACTCAATAACAAAAATGAACAAACACGAGTAAAAGAGAAAGAACGAAGAATCAGGAGATATTTCGAGAAAAAGTTCGTAAAAGAGAAAAGAGAAAATTAATTTGGAAATGTTTGATTGGAAGAAGAGAAAGGACAGTACACAAAGTAGATATAGAAAGAAGAAAACTTAGAAACCCTAAAAGCTAAAGAAGCAAGATTCAAAATTTAAATTTCAAAATTAAAAAAGAGGAACAAAAGTTAGAAGACGTGGAGGATATGGCATAAGAAAATTGAAGGGAAGCTTGATAAAGCTATCCACGTGCTGCATTTGTGAGATAGCAGGGCAAAATTGGAATTTCCAGACCATTCATCTTTCTTATATTGTAGATAACAACGAGAAAGGTATCAAGCCAAGAATTATTGACATGGTATCAGTAGGTTTTTGATCAAACCTGTGAGTTTTAGGTTAGTCTTGGCTTTATTCGGCAACACCCCACTGGGTCGCTCTTGAAATCATCTCGGCAGATCTCGATTCTTGGTAATCACTTCCCGGCTTGCGATTGTGATTTCTGGTGCTTACAATCGTTTCTCGGATCCGTTCTTTGTAGTGCTCACAAGCTGCAATTTCGTTGTTCCTCCAAGTTCGCAAATCGTGTTCGGCTTGGTCGTGTTCTCGTATCGGTGTCGGCAAGTATTTTCTTCTGTGTTTGTTTGGTTGTTTTCACGTTGATTAAAAAGGCAATTGTGTTTGGTTTTTATGTGTTTCACGTTGATCAGGCAAGGATGTTATTCTGTGTTTGGATATTCTTCTGTGTTTTTTTTTTTAATTTCACGTTGAAAAAAAAATTGGTTAAGTGCAAGTGAGTCTTTTGGTTAAGTGCATCAGTTTCTTTTGGTCACTAGCAATCAATATTGTTTCTATGGCATCCGAAATAGACAGAGACCATATTTGTGTTTGGTTTACCAGAAAGAATTATCCGACTTAGGAATTTCAGTTCAGAATGCATGTCAAAGGAAAGAAATTATGGAGTCACTTGGACAAGGTATCTAAGGCACCGACAGAAAAAGCTGCTTTAGAAGAGTGTGAATATAAAGATGCTATAGTTATCACTTGGATTCTCAGTAGTATTGATCCTCAAATTATTAATAATTTGCGCTCCTTTTCCGCTTAAGAAATGTAGAATTATTTGAAGTGTATTTACAATCAGAACAATGCGGCTAAGCGTTTTCAGTTGGAGTTAGAGATAGCTAATTACAAACAAGGTACCTTGTCTGTTCAAGAATACTATTATGGTTTTTTGAATCTGTGGACAGAACACTCTTCTATTATACATGCTGATGTTCCCAAGACTTCTCTTGCGGCTGTCCAAGAGGTCTACAACACAAGTGGGCGTGATCAATTTCTCATGAAACTTCGTCCAGAATTTGAGGTTGTTAGAGGAGCTTTGCTGAATAGGAATTCTCTTCCTTCCTTGGATACTTGTGTTGGAGAACTCCTTAGAGAGGAGCAGCGTCTTCTTACTCAAGATACCATGTCTCATGATGCCGTCACCTCTGAGCCTATGACGGTGGCATATGCTGCTCAGAGTAGAGAAAAAGGTCGTGATATGCGACAAGTTCAATGTTTTTCTTGCAAACAATTTGGACATATTGCTCGCAGTTGCAGTAAGAAGTTTTGCAACTATTGCAAACAACAAGGTCATATCATCTCTGACTGTCCCACGCATCCTCCCCGACTAGCACAACGTCCAGCCCAAGCATTCCATGCCACTACCTACTCAGTAGCTGGTCCTCTTAGTACTGGCGAATCTAATGGTGGTGCTCTGCGACCTGGAATGATTCAACAAATGGTACTTTCTGCTATTCAGCCTTTGAAATTCATAGTAAGTCTTCTAATGATTCTCAACCATGGATTCTTGATTCTAGTGCATCCAATCACATGACGGGTTTCTCTGAATACTTGCAAAATTTATATTCCTATAATGGTAATCAGAAAATTCAAATTGCTGATGATAATAAACTCTCTATCACTGATGTTGGTGACATAAACTCTAACTTTTGTGACGTGCTTGTATCACCCGGACTTGCTTCCAACTTATTTTCGGTTGGTCAATTGGTGGATAACAATTGCAATGTTAACTTTTCTCGTGTTGGTTTTCTTGTGCAGGAGCAGGTGTCGAGGACAGTGATCGCGAAGGGGCCTAAAGTGTGGAACAACTTCAACTTGCTTATCTTCTCCATGCTATCTACAAAACACAATCACACATGTTAAGAAAAAGCACGAATACTCTGCTCTCACCAAAAATCTTCCTTCTCTCCTCCTGGCTAACTGCAATCAAAATAGTGTAAGTATAATTCATCTTTTTCTCACTTCAGAATGGGCCACCTCACCGGGGTCGGACCTTTCCTCACAACCAATCCATCAAACTAAAATTGCATTTCCTCATTCATTGTCACTTGTCTAGAGAAAGAGAGCCCAACTTGATACAATAGGAGTGAGAATCCCGGTTAAAACGTATCTTAGACAAATACTTCAGATGCAAAATCAGACAGAAGTGAGGAGAATCGACAGATGGTAGCATGAGCTGTAGGTGCGAGGGGATTTACCAACAAGAAACATCTGAGGAAGTGGCCTCAGTCTAGAGTAAAGGGGTCGAACCAAGGTTTGACTTGATTGAAGTAAATAAGTCCCTAATTACAAAAATTTTCCTAAGAAGTGTACCTCAGATAGAAAAGAAAAAAATAATCTTAAGGAAGACTTCCAAGATTTGTGCTCGACACATAGCTGAAATACCTTATATATGCCCATGACCCTAGATGAAGTTGGGAAGGAGCATCTTTTAAATATTTCTGGACAACTACCTCAAAGTATGAAAAAAGGAAATTCCAATCATATTGTTGTAAACACGCATTCATAAAATGGGATCAGACAATCAATAAATGAAGTGCATATCGTCTTTTTTGGCTCATTGGAAGAGCTAACCACTCTGAGGGATTGTCGACCACACTGTTAACCGCATCTATAATAGCCTTAATAATAGCCTTAATGCCCATAGACGATGAAGTACACACTATTTTTGAATCCACCCAGTTGTACTCAACCGCATATGACTGGGCTCGAAGATCTAAATGAGCCTTCACTTCTGCGCGCTAGGTCAACCGTATTATTGCTAAACCTAGTTAGAAAATAGGAAATGATAAAGATAAAAGCTTGAGTTAGAAGGGTACCTGGTTATGTAGGATTGATAAAGCAGGAGGAATGAAGAAAGCGAAAGCTTTAAAGAAAAGCACTGAAATCGCTTCTAGTGATACTCTCAAGGAAGAAGAAACAAAGACTTTTTTTGGAAAGTAACTGTAAGTTTGAATAATAAAGGTTGCAAAAAATTCCAAATACTTCATTCACTCTATTTATAAACAACGACATTTGAGAGGATCAAACAACCTATAGAAAGAAATCACAAGATCAACAACTATAATTCCACTCATGGATACACGCCAACTCGAGTGGATTTAAGTACTCTATAAATTGTGTTATACTCTAGTTGGTCATGTCACTACACATGTCAAAAAAAGGTGATAAAGCGTTTCAATGATGAAACCGCATTAAAAGGGTTTGTTCCCCCACTACCTTTTTCAAAACTGATCTCAAGTGTTTCAGTTTCATTTCACATCAGAGTATGTCATGGAGGCCGATAAGTGTCACTTAAGGCTTCCCCCGCTTCTTTAGTGTCTGACAAAGTCTTAGGGACAAGTGTTCTAGATTGGCCAAAGGACCAAGGCTCATTCCATCTCAATTTCACTCCACTTGACCCAAGGTATAAAAATTAGTTCACACGCTAAGAGCAAGGGACAATCTCTTATCTCCACTTTTTACTACTTTTATTTTGAATCTTGATCTTATTTGGACGTTGGAGTGTTAACCATGCAGGTTTACCCTGCGCCACCGTAAAGAAAATCAGAGCCACCGTTCAAGATCATCAGTTTTTCATCTGTAACTATTTCTTGATCCCAAATAAAACAAAATATATAATAAGTTATTTTTCAATAACTTACAAATTTAATCAAATTATTTTTTTCTTCTAAAACAATATTGATTTAATCAAATAATAATAATAATAGTAAAAAAAATAATACATTTTTAATTTTTCTAATGAATTTACTTTTAGTTTGAATACTCGAAGTTATGTTTTTTTTTTGTGAAGAAAAATTATTGGGCTGTATTAGTAAAATATAAGGGACTGGGGTTGTTGGGTTAGAGCCCAATTCATCACTAACATAGACTCTTTGAGGCGCCACAATTCTGAGTGCCGACAATGCAGTGATTTGATAAGAAATTTTGCTCACAACATTTGTAATATGACACTTGGAATTATAGGAATGATACAGTTGAAATATGGGTGATGAAAGAATACAAAGTGAACTCCTCTTGGACTATGACTCTTAGTGGAAGTTGAAATATGGGTGATGAAAGAAATTTTGCGCACAACATAGACTTTACTTACCTCTCAGTGGAAGTCGATCTCCAGGTTACTAGGACCTCTTCCTTTAAGAATCAAATGGATAAAAAACCAAAATAATTGATGAGCTGCACCAGGGGTGGCCCTGAGCACGGGCTCGCGGGGCGGAAGCCCAGGGCCCCATAATTTTAGGGACACCAAAAAACTTTTTTTATCCCTATATATATTAAAAGAAAATTTTTTAATATAAAAATACTTGTTAGAATTTTATTTTTTAAAAATACTGACCATCAAAATTATAGGGACACTACAAAGTCAAAAGTAATAAAAGAATGTAATTTCCCGTAAATAAAATATAGAATAGAATAAAATTAATTAATTCTCCTAAAATAAAATCAATTAATATTATATATCTATAATTTTAGCGACTAAAGAGTTTAATTGAAACACTAAAATTAAAATATTGATATAGAGAATTTTTTTTTAATATTGATAATGTTATTTGATAGGTTAGAAATCTTCTAACCATGCCAATTTTGGATTCAAGCTGTATTAATAAATTTTGAAAAGCTTTTATTAAATATTTTTTTAGGGAAATTAAGTGAGATAAGTAATATATGCAACGTATTAATTCAAACTGCTAACATATTTATACTGTATTTATACTATATTTTTTTAGTGTTACAACGTATTTATACTGTATTTTCTCATTCGACAAAACTTTGGAAAATTCTCAGAGACAATGTGAAAGGTTTAACTATTAAACCATTGTCACAAACACGTTGGGAAAGTCATGTGAATAGTGTATATGCAATTAAATCTCAAACTTCATATGTAAGAGAAGCACTACTTCAACTAGCTGAACAAGATAACGATCCCAAAATTAAGAGTGAAGCCGAATCTTTAGCAACTCATGAAATTGGAAACTTTGAATATTTAGTAGATATGATTATTTAGTTTGAATTGTTAACGGCTGTTAATGAAATTAGCAAAAGTTTGTAAAAAAAGACATGCGTATTGATGTGGCTATAAAACTAGTAAAAAGTTTGATAAAGTATTTGAAAAAATATAGAGAATTTGAATTTCTAAATGCTAAGGCTAGTGCTGAAAAGATTGGGAATGAAACGGAGATTGAAAGTGCTTTTATTCAAAAACGTAAAATTAGTAGAAAACAACACTATGATGAAAATTCATCTCAACCCACACAACTGAATCTTGAGTCTGCTGAAGAATCTTTCCAAAATCACTATTTCTTATATATTGTAGATCAAACAATTGGCTCTCTTGAGTCTGCTGATAGAAGATTTTATCTAATTATTTCTTTCATTCTTATGTATTTATTATTAAAAAAATTCGGGGCACCACTCTTTTGATTCGCCCAGGGCACCCAAATTCAAAGGACCGGCCCTGAGCTGCACATAAATTTATAAGACTTTAGATAATAAAAAACTGAAAAGTTAAATCTCCTAATCCTAAATAATGCTAAAGTTAGATCTAAGTCTCAACACTTTATTATGCGTAAACTGAACACATCTGCATAAATTTATCACACTCAATGTTCATCAAGGTATCTGTTCAAGTGTTTATTTTTCAATGAATAAAACTAGGAAAAACAAGATAAATTTTTATGATACAAATGATCAAATCTGCATGTCCTTTTCTTTGCTTAAGTAACAGTTTGCTGAGTCATATACCAGGAAGAAAATTACTATTGGAAGCATCTATAAATGAATTCTGCTGCAGCCATACACCATGACACCATTGTTCTTGATTGAACCAATCAGTGGCGGAGCCAGAACAGTTATAAAGCCCGGGCAAAAATTTAAAGACTACAAAATCATGAAGTTTCAAACTTTGAATCAAAATCATAAACAGTACCAAATAAGCTAGTCACAAACCTGTTAAATGTGGTTTCTTTGCTATCTTTGCTCACGTTTATTTCTTTGCTTTCGTGCTCTGAAAACGGCTACAGTGTTAAAAGCATAAAAAATAGAGACGACTATAAATTCTTTTTTCATAAGTTAGTTAAGTTGGGGGTTGTACTAGCATTTTGTTTGCAACTAAAACCATACACCAAACTCAATTTTTTTTACTAAAATAAAATTTATTACATATAACAAACTTCATACAAGACAACATAACTAGGTATAACTATTGGAGCATTCTTCAGATTCTCTGCGGCAATGATGACATTCCAAGCAATCTGCCCTTTGAGAAACATGGTGATATGCCTCGTAATTTCTTCTTCCAGGGCATTATAAAATTATACTCCAATATATTATACATATTATAAAGGCATAAAAATTCTTGAAATGCAAAGAATGCAGAAAACAGTAGATGCTAACAATTAATACTGACATAGAAATTCTTAAAAATGCACATCCAACTATCAACAATACTGTCATCACCTAATCAAAATTTATCATAAAAAACATGTCATAATATAAATTAAACTCTCATAATTTAAATAAATATGATTTTCAGAGCATATTTAGGAGAAAAAATAAACAGATTAAACTTACCAAATCAAACAAAAAGAAGAAGTAGTAGTCTTTTAGTTGATGTGTTTGTTGCCTCCTCCTAGATTAAATATGAATAATAACAAACAAAAAGAAACAAACCACACTATATGCAGCAACAAAGAATCTAGTTACAATGAAAAAACAAGATAAAGGAAGAAGAATTTTCGTTCAGAACTTTTACCGAACACTTGGTGGGCATAGCGGGAAACGATAAACTCGGCACCAATTCTCCATCAATTCGTCACCCACAACCTGCAACAACAACAAATAATAACACAAAAACAATGTTGTAGCAGAAATTGAATAAAAATAGAAGAAAAAGCAGAAATAGTGGAGTCGCCGGTGTGCATTTGTTCACGGTATGCTGTGGCAGAGGATGGGCATTGAAGATCTGATATGCGTCTATTACGTTCTGGTGTGGCGGAGAATGACGCGGGATGGTGAAGCGTGGCTAGGCGGAGCCTGGGCAACTGCCCTCGCTGGCTGGGCGGTGGCTCCGCCACTGCCCTTACCTATAATAATTCGAAGTGCTACGCTCATTTGATATCAACTGGAAATCAAAGACAGTTACCTTCCACCAGCATGAATTGGTTGGGATTTGTTAAAAGTATTTATGTTATTGATGCTTCATTTCATCCGCCTCAGTCCATTTGCAATTTACAGTGATCATTTGTATCTTACTTTTTGTAGAATGCGTTTTGATTGCAAATATAATGGTGAAACGAATTCATAGTAAATTGCTAAAGGGAGATCTACTCCTCTTCCACGGAACGGCGTTCTTTTCAAACCATTAGGACTGGGGAAATCTCAATATCGTATGGATTTGGCAACATAATAGTAAGAAAATGGGAGCAGGGGCCTCTGTTCAAGGTAAAAGGCAAGCTAAAGACTGTCGTATTAGGACCAATGGGTGCTATTGAGATTCACTGATACCTTCTTGCTTTGGTTCATGCACCCAGGAAATTCTTGGACCTCCAGTTCACAGGTAAGATTCTGCTGTCTTCTCTTATGTTTTATGTTTAATAATAGTAATAGCCTGCTTCTTTGTCATTGTTTTTATTAGAAGTGACAATGATTGCTTCTTTGCTCTTTTGGTTTTACAGAATCAAAGTGAAATTAATAGTATTAGAAGAGGAAAAAAAAAGATATTGGTTTTTTTCACCAAGTGATGTTCATTGCTTTACGATGCTCTTTATTATATTCTTTTAACAGTAATATGTGTCATCAAAATTTACATGATTTTTATGTTGCTCGTAAGAAATTGTTGGTGGTACAACGCTACCATCACTGGTGGATATGTTTAATGAACCTTTGAGAATTTTCAAATCCAGTCAAAGATATAAAGTGGTAGAATTTGTAGTGTCCTTCTGTTGCCTATCTTTAATGTGCTCATTTCAAAGAGTTCCCTCACTTCCACAGATGGAAAAAACAAAAATATTTCACTATTTTACATGCCTTAAGAACAATGAAGAGAAAGAAACAGATTTACCTATTAATTGTTTGTGTACTATAATGAGAGTTCGCCATTAAAAATTCAATATTTTTTTCAACAGAGTGGGTGGCAAAATAGAAAACATAGAAGTAATGAACACCGCCAAAACACTACAGTCTGCAAAACAGAGTTTAGTGTCAAAGTTTAGTTGGCACTCATCCAAGTTCCACATCAAATGGTAGGAAGAAAAAAGAAGTAGCATGTTAATATAAATATGAAGAGTTACTTTGCATTATTTTCCACCACATCGATTCTAGTCTCTTGAGTGTATAGGGGGCTTAGGTTGTTATGTGCCTAGAGAAGATTTGCAATTTTGTTTCTATAAAAATTCTAGACTGAGTAATAAAATATTGTTGTTTCTTTTGTAGTCGTACATTTGCTTGTGAGCATGAGAATTGACACATTCATGTACTCGTCATTCTGCTAGAGCCTTTGTTGGGATAGGCAGTAGAGAGCTTTGTTTTCTCTCAACTGAAAAGCTTTGGCTCGGGTTGTTTGTATTCCATTCTTTACATATATTTTTACTATAATCAGTACATTCTTCATCCATTTTCATTAGCCGTTAATTCTGTTCTATAATTAAAACTTTGCTCTATCAAGATCATCCTTGAATGAGAATAACTGCTCAAGGAACAGATTGATTCATTGAATATGAGAATAAGAGAATGATCAATCCTTATATACAAGTAGACGAGGCCACTTAAATCAGATCAATGATTAGCTGAATCCAATTCTACTTTACTATTGTAAATCATTAACATAACCATGGTTTTAAATTGTGTTGCGGCTATTGCAGTTGTGGCTATTGCAGCTACTGCGATGCGGATTGCAGTCGTTACGGCGTGAATTTAATATTTAGAGCATAAAATATTATACTTTATTATTTAGTTTATATTTCACATGTCTTCCATTTTGTCTCTAAGTTTTCATTCATATCTCATTAATAGTTCGTCATCACTTTGAAAATCACTAATCCGTTCAAAACATAACTATTTTTTTTTTTTTATTATTAGTTTGTGCACAACAAAAACAAGACTCATAAATTTCATGACATGAGGCCATTGACTCGGTACTTTTATCCGGTATGTTTAGGGATGTCAACGGGGCAGATATTGTTCGGAGGATGTTTCTCCGCTCCCCGCCCCGCCCCCAAATTTAGTCCCCATCCCCATCTCCAATCCCCGCCACGGGGGAATATTTCCCCCATCCCCATCCCCACAGATCCCCACGGATTACCACGGAGATCGAAAATATGACACTAGTATTTTGTTATTTTTTTCCGTATTTTTTAAAACGCATATATTTGCATCTTTATTTTATAAAAAAAAATAAAAATACATCTTGCATCAATAATAAATAAAAAAAGCAAAAGAATTTGATGTTGCTAATATTTTTTATGTAAAAATAAATAGTAACATAACTTGCTACCGTGCTTCTACTAATTTACTACAACAATACCGATGTCATTCAACGCAAGTGGTTGATTATGTGTGACAAATCTATAACTTCTAATGACTCTTCATTTTCTAATACATTGATATTTTTCATGTAAAATTATATAATTATATAATATATAAAATATATAAATTAAAATATATCGTCGGAGTCGGGGAATCCACGGGGACGGAGGATACTTTTCCAATCCCCGCCCCAAAGTGTTATCGGGGGAACATTTCCCTCCATCCCCATCCCCACGGGGAAAAAAATCCCCAACTTCGGATCTCCGCACAGATATTCTCCACAGGGATCCCCATTAACAGATGCAATTGACATCCCTAGGTATGTTGTACAAGAAGTGGTGAAATTATTGGAACAGATGGTGATTGGTTAAGTATGACGACAAAGGACAATTGCTAGAGCATCGTTCATATTCTAATGATCGGGAAGGATCTCAAGTAGCTGTGTATATAGAGTCTCTCCTTTCACTCCCTTTTGACAATGCACAAGCTTAAGAAGATGACACAAACAAGAAGAATGAGGTAATCATATTTATCTTGTACTAGTATGATCTATTGAGATTAGGGGTGTGCAAAATTTTGGTTAACTGAACCATATTCTCAAATTGAATTGCATTGAACCACAAAAAACTTGAACCATTTTAATGGTTTATGAACTGAACCACATATTATAAACAATCCAGTTAACCAAATTTAAGTTAAAAACCAGTTTAAACGGTTTAACTAATTGTTTTTAAAAATATCATAAATATTTTTTAATTAAAAAATTTTGATTAATTTTTTTAAAAAAATAATGTTTAAAAATATTTTTTTTAAATTAAACAAAAAATTATAGATTTTTTCAAGTTTTTTTTATTTGAAAGATAAAAAAAAGAAAAGATATAAATATTTTTTTCTTCCGAAAATAAAGAAACTTTTTTTTAATTATTTTTTTCAGAAAATTAAAAAAATAGCTTTTAATTACTTCTACACCAACATGAAAAATATATAATATATGTGAATTAAAAAAACAAAATATACATAGTAACTACTATTCACAGTCAGTATAAAAAGTTATATATTATTAATTCAATTCAAATTACATTTAAAATTTATAAAATTATAATCATTTATTAGTTGAATTAACGATAATATTTATAACTAAAAGAAAATGTTTGTTTATATTAGAGTAACCATATAAAATAGGTTTAATTAGTGCTGAAGTCCTTTAATTTAATTTCATATTTCACTTTAGTCCCTTATCTAACAAACGTTACATATTAGTCCCTTAAAAAGGATTCCGTTAGTAAAAATGATCCATGGCGTTAAATTTTTTGAAAAAAACGTTAACTGCGTCTATGTGGCATGACAACAAGACATTTCTTAATACGCTGAGTCAGCATATATATTAAAAAAGGGGACAACTTCTCTACCCATCACAAAAAGATGGGTAGTGTACATTCCACCAATCAGATGACACCATTTAATTTTTATGTATTTAATTATTTATCATATAGAATACTTGTTTGATGTTTTCAATGTATTTTGCACTAAAGGTAACCTTACCCACCTTTTTGAGGTGGGTAAATAAGAATTCACCTTTTAATTTTAAATTTTAAATCAATATGAAATATACCAATTCCATGTCATCTAATCTAGTACCACTTGGACTGCCACACATACACAGGTTAACAGAATTTGACAATATTTGACGGAGAGGATCAATGTAACTAACGGAATGACATTTAAGGGACTTAAAATGAACGTTAATTGAATAAGGGATTAAGGGACTTAAAATGAACGTTAATTGAATAAGGGACTAAAGTGAAACCTAAAATTAAGTTAAGGGGCCAAAGGATGTATTAAGCCTATAAAATATCTAGTATCAGACACCCACAAGAAGAAAGAAGAAAGTATTTGGAGTCTATAGTTAAAGAAAAAAATTTCGTAACCAATATAAAAAAAAAAACTTCACGAAATAAAATAACTTCACGAACTGTGCGAGTTGTTTGTAAAACGGTAAAAAAGAAAAACTTCACGAACTGAAACCAATATGAAAAAAACTTGACGTTAAATTTGCATTTTATAATTAACAAACTAAATAAAATATTAATGGAAGTAGTAATTACTTTTACATATAATTTATATACTAATGAAGAGCATCATTCTAATTTCATTATTCCACTCAATGGATTTAGTTACCATATAAGCAAAATTATTTGTACAGTAAAAAGATACAAAAGTATAAAAAACAAAAAATATTTTTGAAATAATTTACAAAATAAATTTACAAAAAACAATTTTGAAATAATTTACAAAATAAATTTAATTTTTTATTAAAACTGGTTTAAACCAGTTTATAACTAAAGATTGATTGTAAACCAGTTTATAAATATAAACTGGTTCAAAACCAATTTGAAACTGAATTGAAATTGTTTTAACAGTTAATTGATTTTTTATTAAAGTGGTTTTTAAAAACTGAACTGAAGCATTAATTTGGTTCAGTTCAATGCAGCTCTTAAACAGTTAAACCATGAAAACCCCTAATTGAGATGCTGCAATCAGCAAGGTTTTGTAGGGTAATATGATGAGTCGGTATCCCACCACCTGATCTGAAGAAATATGTTATGGAATATGTTGTTAGAACAAGATTTGTTCTGATCAATTATCTTAGTTTTGATGATAACAATAATATGAATTTTGCTTAAGATAATATGGTACTCTAATTCAATGCAATTTCCTTTTCAGGAAATATATATAGAGTATGCATAATTCAGCGCTCAGAAGCTTTGTCTCAAGGGTTCAGCATGCAACATCAGAACATGGTCTGGCAAGACATCAGAAGATGGTCGAAGCAGAATCAGAACATGGGTCTATGGAAGCATCAGAAGAACATGAGATCAGAAGCACTGAAGTTCTGATGGTATCACGCACAGAAGCACTTCAAGGTCAGAAGATCAGAAGATGCTATGCACCAAGCTGTTTGACTCTGATGATATTCAAACGTTGTATTCACAAACATCAGATCAGAAGGAAGTACAAGTGGCAGGCTACGCTGACTGACAAAAGGAACGTTAAAAGCTATTAAAGGCAACGTCAGTAGACACAGCGTGAACAAGGCTCGAGGTAGTTGACAAAAGCGAATAACATTAAATGCGATGCTGTACGGAACACGCAAAGCATTAAATGCACTCAACGGTCATCTTCTCAAACGCCTATAAATATGAAGTTCTGATGAGAAGCAAGGTTAACGATTTCTACACCTATTCTGTGAATATCAACTTGCTGAAACGCTGTTCAAATAAAAAGCTCAGAATCTTCATCTTCATCAAAGCCCACTACATTGCTGTTGTAATATATTAGTGAGATTAAGCTTAAACGTTAAGAGAAATATCACAGTTTGTGATTATAGCTTTTAAGAAGCAATTGTAATACTCTTAGAATTGATTACATTAAGTTGTAAGGAACTAGAGTGATCGTGTGGATCAGAATACTCTAGGAAGTCTTAGAGGTTATCTAAGCAGGTTGTAACTAGAGTGATCGTGTGGATCAGAATACTCTAGAAAGTCTTAGAGGGTATCTAAGCAGTTGTTCCTGGAGTGATCAGTGTGTGATCAGAAGACTCTGGAAGACTTAGTTGCTGACTAAGTGGAGAACCATTGTAATCCGTGCGATTAGTGGATTAAATCCTCAGTTGAGGTAAATCATCTCTGCGGGGGTGGACTGGAGTAGTTTAGTTAACAACGAACCAGGATAAAAATAACTGTGCAATTTATTTTTATCTGTCAAGTTTTTTAAAGCTACACTTATTCAAACCCCCCCCCCCCCTTTCTAAGTGTTTTTCTATCCTTCAATTGGCATCAGAGCGCCGGTTCTAAGGTGCAAGCACTTAACCGTGTTTAGAAAAGATTCAGGAAGAGAAAAACGCTTCAGTAAAAGATGGCTGATGAAACTGCAAAGTCTACACCTGCATCTACATCTGGCTCTGCTGAGCAACACAACGGTAACAATGGTTATACTAGACCGCCGGTATTTGATGGTGAAAACTTTGAATACTGGAA
Organism: Vicia villosa; assembly: GCF_029867415.1. Classification (NCBI taxonomy): domain Eukaryota; kingdom Viridiplantae; phylum Streptophyta; class Magnoliopsida; order Fabales; family Fabaceae; genus Vicia; species Vicia villosa. The sequence goes on along the minus strand of NC_081180.1, from coordinate 27,649,171 downwards.
AGATAAACTGGAAAGTTACTTTCTTGGTCTAGATGGTGATCTATGGGATCTTCTGATGGATGGTTACAAACATCCAGTAAATGCCAGTGGCGTAAAGCTGACAAGGCAAGAAATGAGTGATGATCAGAAGAAGCTTTTCAGGAATCATCATAAATGCAGAACTGTTTTGCTGAATGCTATCTCTCATGCTGAGTATGAGAAGATATCTAACAGGGAAACGGCCTATGATATATATGAGTCCTTGAAAATGACTCATGAAGGAAATGCTCAAGTCAAGGAGACTAAAGCTCTCGCTTTAATCCAGAAGTATGAAGCCTTCAAGATGGAGGATGATGAAGACATTGAAAAGATGTTTTCAAGATTTCAAACTCTTACTGCTGGATTGAGAGTTCTTGACAAGGGATACACCAAGGCTGATCACGTAAAGAAGATCATCAGAAGCTTACCCAGAAGATGGGGTCCTATGGTGACTGCATTCAAGATTGCAAAGAATCTGAATGAAGTTTCTCTGGAAGAGCTTATCAGTGCCTTGAGAAGCCATGAAATAGAGCTGGACGCAAATGAGCCTCAAAAGAAAGGTAAGTCCATTGCATTAAAATCCAATATCAAGAAATGCACTAACGCTTTTCAGGCTAGAGAAGAAGATCCTGAAGAATCAGAATCTGAAGAAGAAGATGAACTGTCCTTGATCTCCAGAAGGCTAAATCAACTCTGGAAGAACAAGCAAAGGAAGTTCAGAGGCGTCAGAAGTTCAAAGAAATTTGAACGTGGAGAATCTTCTGATGACAGAAGATTTGACAAGAAGAAGGTCATGTGCTATGAATGCAATGAGCCTGGACACTTCAAGAATGAATGTCCAAAACTTCAGAAGGAAAATCCCAAGAAGAAGTTTCATAAGAAGAAAGGTCTTATGGCAACCTGGGATGAGTCAGAAGATGATTCAGACTCTGAAGATGAGCAGGCTAACTGTGCGCTGATGGCGACAGAAGATGACGGATCAGAATCTACATCAGAATCAGATTCTGAAGAGGTATTTTCTGAACTTACTAGAGATGAGTTAGTTTCCGGGTTAACTGAACTTCTGGAATTCAAGTCTCAGATTAGTCTCAAATACAAAGAGCTGAAAAAGCTATTTGAATTTGAAACAAAGAAGCTTGAGTTGGAGAATTCTGAATTAAAAGAAAAACTTTTAAAATTATCCAATAATGTTGGATCTCCTTCTGATTCAGAAAAATCCACTCCTAGTCTAAACCATATTCTGAAAGAATATGATTTAAGTTTCAGGAAGTTCTTATCTAGAAGTATTGGCAGAAGTCAGCTAGCTTCTATGATATATGCTGTATCTGGAAACAAAAGAGTTGGCATTGGTTTTGAGGGTGAAACCCCATACAAACTTGAACCTGTTGATGAAATGAAATTCACATACAAGCCATTGTATGATCAGTTCAAGTATGGCCACTCCCATGATATTAGGCACACTTCACATGCTCAAAGTTTTCACATAACACACACTAAAAAGCATGTGACACAACCTAGGAAATATCATGAAACTCACATTAAAAATTATCATGTTGTTCCTCCTATTGCTTACAATGTTAAACCCAAGTTCAATCAGAACTTGAGAAAATCTAACAAGAAAGGACCCAAGAAAATGTGGGTACCTAAGGATAAGATTATTCCTATTGCAGATATCCTTGGCTGCAAAAAGGACAAAGCACAACATGTCGTGGTACCTGGACTCTGGATGCTCGCGACACATGACAGGAAGAAGGTCTTTGTTCCAAGACCTGGTGCTTAAGTCTGGAGGAGAAGTCAAGTTTGGAGGAGATCAGAAGGGCAAGATAATTGGCTCTGGAACTATAAAGTCTGGTAACTCTCCTTCCATTTCTAATGTACTTCTTGTAGAAGGATTAACACATAACCTCTTATCTATTAGTCAATTGAGTGACAATGGTTATGATATAATCTTTAATCAAAAGTCTTGCAAGGCTGTAAATCAGAAGGATGGCTCAATCCTATTTACAGGCAAGAGGAAGAATAACATTTATAAGACAGATCTGCAAGATCTTATGAGTCAGAAGGTGACTTGTCTTATGTCTGTTTCTGAAGAGCAGTGGGTCTGGCACAGAAGATTAGGTCATGCTAGTTTGAGAAAGATTTCTCAGATTAACAAACTGGATCTTGTCAGAGGACTCCCTAATCTGAAATTCAAATCAGATGCTCTTTGTGAAGCATGTCAGAAGGGCAAGTTCTCCAAACCTGCATTCAAGTCCAAGAATGTTGTTTCTACCTCAAGGCCATTAGAACTCTTGCACATTGATCTGTTTGGCCCAGTCAAAACAGCATCTGTCAGAGGGAAGAAATATGGATTAGTCATCGTAGATGATTATAGCCGCTGGACGTGGGTAAAATTCTTGAAACACAAGGATGAGACTCATTCAGTGTTCTTTGATTTCTGCATTCAGATTCAATCTGAAAAAGAGTGTAAAATCATAAAGGTCAGAAGTGATCATGGTGGTGAATTTGAGAACAGATCCTTTGAAGAATTCTTCAAAGAAAATGGTATTGCCCATGATTTCTCTTGTCCTAGAACTCCACAGCAAAATGGAGTTGTAGAACGAAAGAATAGGACTCTGCAAGAAATGGCCAGAACCATGATCAATGAAACCAATATGGCTAAGCATTTCTGGGCAGAAGCAATAAACACTGCATGCTATATTCAGAATAGAATCTCTATCAGACCTATTCTAAATAAGACTCCTTATGAATTGTGGAAGAATAAAAAGCCCAACATTTCATATTTCCATCCTTTTGGATGTGTATGCTTTATTCTGAACACTAAAGATCATCTTGGTAAGTTTGATTCCAAAGCACAAAAATGTTTCCTTCTTGGATATTCTGAACGCTCAAAAGGCTACAGAGTATACAATACTGAAACATTGATTGTGGAAGAATCAATCAATATCAGGTTTGATGATAAGCTTGGTTCTGAAAAACCAAAGCAGTTTGATAATTTTGCAGATTGTGATATTGATATATCAGAAGTTGTTGAGCCAAGAAGCAACGCATCAGAAGCAGAGCTTCTCAGAAGCAAAGAATCTGAAGATCAAGTATCAGCTTCTCTGGACAATCTAAGCATTTCTGAAGAACCATCTGTCAGAAGATCATCCAGACTCATTTCTGGTCATTCAGAAGATGTCATTCTTGGAAAGAAGGATGATCCAATCAGAACAAGAGCATTCCTTAAGAACAATGCAGACTGTCAATTAGGTCTTGTATCTTTGATCGAGCCAACTTCTGTTGATCATGCTCTAGAAGATCCAGACTGGATAATTGCTATGCAAGAAGAACTGAATCAGTTTACAAGGAATGATGTTTGGGATCTTGTTCCTAGACCAGATGGATTCAATATAATCGGTACAAAATGGGTCTTCAGAAACAAGCTCAGTGAGAAAGGTGAAGTGATAAGGAACAAAGCCAGACTGGTGGCTCAGGGTTATAGTCAGCAAGAAGGGATTGACTATACAGAAACCTTTGCACCAGTGGCCAGGTTAGAATCTATTCGTCTATTAATTTCATTTGCCACTCAACATAACATCACTCTCTATCAGATGGATGTTAAGAGTGCCTTCTTAAACGGTTATATAGATGAAGAAGTTTATGTCCATCAACCTCCGGGTTTTGAAGACTCTATGTCTCCTAATCACGTTTTTAAACTAAAGAAATCGTTGTATGGATTGAAACAAGCTCCCAGAGCTTGGTATGAACGCTTAAGTTCTTTCCTTCTGGATAATGGTTTCACTAGAGGAAAAGTGGACACTACTCTCTTTTGTAAAACCTTTAAAAGGGATATTTTAATTTGTCAAATATATGTAGATGATATTATTTTTGGAACATCTAATGCTACACTTGGAAAGGAGTTTGCTGAGTCTATGCAGGCTGAGTTTGAAATGAGCATGATGGGAGAACTCAAGTATTTCCTTGGAATACAAATAAATCAAACATCAGAAGGAACGTATGTTCACCAAACCAAGTATGTGAAGGAACTTCTGAAGAAGTTTAATCTTCTAGACTGCAAAGAAGCCAAAACTCCTATGCATCCAACATGCATCCTAGGTAAGGATGAGGTAAGTAAGAAGGTAGATCAGAAGTTATACAGAGGTATGATTGGATCTCTTCTATATTTGACTGCTTCTAGACCTGACATTCTGTTCAGTGTTTGTTTGTGTGCTAGATTCCAATCAGATCCTAGAGAATCTCATTTAACTGCTGTTAAAAGAATTCTAAGGTATCTGAAAGGTACTACTAATGTTGGCTTAGTTTACAGAAAATCTAAAGAATACAACTTAGTAGGATTCTGCGATGCTGACTATGCTGGAGACAGAATTGAAAGAAAGAGTACTTCAGGAAGTTGCCAATTTCTTGGAAGTCATTTGATCTCCTGGTATAGCAAGAAGCAAGCAACTATTGCTCTATCAACAACAGAAGCAGAATATGTCGCTGCTGCTGGTTGCAGTACACAGATGCTCTGGATGAAGAGTCAGTTAGAAGATTATCAGATATATGAGAGTAACATTCCTATATTCTGTGATAATACTTCTGCTATATGTTTATCTAAGAATCCTATTCTTCATTCAAAAGCTAAACATATTGAGATTAAACATCATTTTATAAGGGACTATGTTCAGAAGGGTGTTCTATCTTTAAACTTTGTAGATACAGACCATCAATGGGCTGATATCTTTACAAAACCCCTGGCTGAAGATAGGTTTAAGTTCATTCTGAAGAACATCAGTATGGATTTATGCCCAGAATGAGAAGATGAGAAGTTCTTACGTATGAGTATCTTCTGAAATGAATGTGATCTTTTTTTTATCAGAAGTTCTGATTGAAATCTTTTAGAAATTATGATTCGGTTATTACTAACGTTTCATTGTCTAAGTTGATTCAAAACCTCTTTTAAAGCAAAACAGCTGTATCGTTTTATCTCGGGATGGTAAACCTGTTGTTACTGTTCATGGATAAGCGCGCGTGCAGTTGAAGGGACGCCGACCATAGTTCAAACCTAGCGTTCACCTTGAATCCTTTGTCTGGATCTCTTAATCATGCTCTAAGCCTGTTGAAGATCTATGACTCAAAGGCGGCAGATCTCTGCATATCTCGGGATGGCTCTCCTAATACCTCTCAAGTCAGACCTCTTCTTTGTTTTTAATTTTTGTAGTCATTTCCTCTTGGGATGACTTTTTATGTATTTGCTAGGAATGTTTCTCATCTTGTTAAACATAAGAATCTTTTGTAATATCTTTTGATTATCAATGAAAAGTTTCTTTGTTTTTACATTCCAGTGATTTTATTTGTCGTTTTATTCATCTGAATCTTTTGAAACATTCTTTTTGATGATATGACAAAAAGGGGGAGAAGATAAATGATAAATGATTTGATTTAATCAGTTGCATTTACTAACAAGAACTGCAAGTTCTATATGGTTTAAGTGTTTTGCAGGTATAAAGAAGTGAAGAGAATCTTCAAAGCAAACACAAGAAGCAAAACCATAAGAAGTGTTATTCTGTAAAAAGAATAAGCTCATGGAAACTGAAGCAAGCTGAGTGCTGTCAAGCTTCAGAAATCAGAAGCAAGAAAGAAGAATGAATCAGAAGCACTGATAATAGAATTTGATCCATATTTGTCTATCTGCTCTGACAAAATTCTATTTGCTCTGACACATTATTTTAGCCTATATGGCTCTGATACATATCATGTGTTCTAATATACTGTAGCAACCTGCCTAAAAATTATAACTTAGAGTCGCCACCTATTCTGAAGGGCGAATAGGAAACCCTACGCAGTATAGAGATCAGGGTAAGATACTATATTCAGGTCGAGGGAAGGTGTTAGGCACCCTCAACCCTTTCCTAAAGGCTAACATTTAAAGATAAAGGTTTATGGCTAACTGTTAAGGTTTTATAGCTAAAGAAATGAATAGGGTGAAAATTGAGATTTAGAACTGAATTGAGATTTTAGGGGGGGAGACTCGCCTTGTTACCAAGTGCCTACGTATCTCCTTATGGAGAATCAGAGTCAACGTAGTTCGGGGAAGGGTTGTACGCCCTTAGAATTTGAATTGAAGGTGTTTGAAATTGTTGTGCTTTGAAAAGCGTTTTTGTATTGTTTAATTGGTGAGGATGAAAATCCATATTTTAGTATTGTGGTTTAGTGTATTTTGAGTGTTTTGGGCGTACAACCCTGATTTTAATTTGTACTATTAATCGCGATGATCAATAGGTTTGATCACCATAATTAACAGATTAATAAAGCATTGCTAATTATTCTAATCGATTGGTTCGATTATCACCGTTAGCAAATTGATGTGTTTTAATAATTAATTATTGATTTTATCGTTATCCCTCATAATCGATAGATTCGATTACAAATAATAACGAGTTTTAAAAGGTATGCTAATCATCGTAACCAATAGATTTGGTTAAAACCATTCAGCAAAATAAATATTATTCTAATTATATAGGATTTGATTAATTAAATTAATCGATTATTAATCATCGCGACCCATAAATTTAGTCGAAACGAATAATAATTTAAATCCTAATATCCTTGGCCACGTGGCCAATGGGATTGGGCAAACCTCAATAGTATAAACCTTTATGGGTTTTATGTGATTTTTCATATAATTAATTAAACTAATTAAATCGAATAATCGAGATAATCAGAAGAATCATAATATTTATCATATTTTAATTATAAAATAATACTAATTTTTAATTCCCAACCCTAATTAAATTAAACATAACATTTAATCTAAATAATCAAAAATAAAGAAATCTATAAAGAAAACCTGGGCGTCAATCCCATGTGGTGAGCTTTTGAGGCCCCATGATGCGCCTCCCCTCCTGATGCGTTGGATCTGCTGATCGATTCATCCATTGGTGGAATCATGAGGGTGCACGGGAAGTTCTTATAGCAACGAGCACTGGATCCTTGACTAAGGCTTGTCAAAGAAATAAACCAAAATAATATGCAGGCGATAGGGATCGATCCCACACCATTGCACTTGATAGAGGCGAACAAACACTTGCTCCACTAGACCAATTGCGCTCCTTTGTTAGTGGTATGAAAAGGAAAATTAAATATATGAATTTTAAATTGCCCAGAATTTAAACAAAACTCAAACGCGCCCCATGACCTCCTTCTTCTTCGTGGATGTTCTGGAAAAAAGGAAAACCATTTGGCAACGGTTTTTTTATGTTGCCTTAACCCTGCAAATCATGAATATAATAAAATACAACAAATAAATACATTCCAGAGGCATAAATCAATTGTAAATCATCATCCTAACGCAATGGTATAGGTCTCACGGTCCAATTTTTCCTAATTAAAGAATCCCTAATTTGAGACCTTTAAACCCTAACCATGGTAATTCTTGAAACCTGCAATCAAACTCGAATTAAATAGCACAGAGAGATTTTGAATAGGATTATGAACACAAACATGTATTCAAATTCAATTTATGATGTGTGTAGACTCTAATCCGAATCGAAAATTTTTTTAAGTCATAAACGTGAACATGAGCCTCTGTTTGAATGTGTTCAGACCGACGGTAACCATTCAGTTTCGTCCAGGAAGCTTCAATAAATCGATTTAGAGGCTCAGATTGATCTGAATCGACCTTAAACTTTCGCTGCCATAGCCACTTGATTTCAAGATTTTGAAGCTCTCCTTCTGTTTTTTTTCGGCCACCCCCTTGTGAATCATCCGCCTCCTTTTTGTCATTACCAATTAGGTTTCTTTTTTTATTTTCCTAATGGGCCAAATGCCCAATTGACTAAAAACCTAACACTCCTAATAACTGATTTAGAATCCTAATAATTAAAATTAGTAATAATAATAATATATACAAACTCTAATAATAACCCTAAATAATATACATAATAATATTATCTAATATTAATATTAATAATGAAATTAATAATATTAATAGTTAGAAGTAATAATAAAAATTACTAAAAATAATCACAAAAAATGCAATTGTTAGTAAAAAAGGAAAAAAATATTAACAAATGATGGAACCTTTGGAACACCTGTTAATCGCACCACGTTTATTTCTCGGGATATTTTATAAGAGGGCGGGTTTGACAATAGGAATGTCAAACCCCATGGCTCTTAGTTTTGACCCTTGATGAATTAAAAGATATAAATCTGATCGGGGCAAATTTTGGGGTATGACAGCTGCCCCTGTTCAATCTTCTTAAACCTGAAGAATTTAGATAGGCACGTCTGCCCATCGTGATCTGAAGGTAGAAGATGATTGGACACTGAAATGCCCTAAAATTTGCATTTATCAAGAAGGACTTCAGCGGGAGATGGGCTTACAGATGCCACCCAAGGTGAATGCCATTCTTCTAAGTGTGAAGCACACGCCTTTTGGAAGGGACCAGATGATTGATTTGATTTTTTTTTGTGTAGCATAGCCTAACGAGGCAACCTGAATTTTATGCAATGGTATGATGCATGCGATGCCTGATGCAGTGAGCTTCTCAAAATAAATGAGAGCCATGTATGTATATGCGTAATGTATGAATGAGGTTAGTTAGTTGAAATGATGCATGATTGTTAGTTACGTTAATCGAAGTATGTTAGTAATTCTGAAAAGAAAGATAGCACCTTTGATTGTTTGTTGATGATGTTTTGGAAGATATCACTGCCAAGGGACTAACGTGATAAACCCAATTGAAGAACGGTTTAAAAATCTTGTGCGCCTGAAAAAGCTCCTAGAAAGGATGGAATACGCTTTAAAGAAGACTGCCTGAAAAAGGCTCCTGAAAAGGAATAGCGAGGACCTTCTGTTGGTTGTGTAATTGGCTTGCTATGGTCAGCAAGCCTCCGCAGTTTGTGAACCTCTACTTACTGTAGTTCCAGTAAGCTATCGCAGTTTGAACCCCTACTTACCATAGTTCTGGTAAGCTACTCGCAGTTTGTGAACCCCTCACTTACCATAGTGCTGGTAAGCTACTCGCAGTTTGAACCCCTACTTACCATAGTTCTGGCAAGCTACTCGCAGTTTGTGAACCTCTCACTTACCATAGTGCTGGTAAGCTACTCGCGGTTTGTGAACCCCTCACTTACCATAGTTCTGGCAAGCTACTCGCAGTTTGTGAACCTCTCACTTACCATAGTGCTGGTAAGCTACTCGCAGTTTGGACCCCAATAGGATTGCTTGCTATAGTTCTAGCAAGTTCACCTGCACCATTTGGATCATTTGCCCTGGTTCAGACAAATTTCCTGCACCATTTGGATCATTTGCCCTGGTTCGGACAAGCGTACCTGCATAAGAGTAATCATTTGCTATAGTTCTAGCGAACTTACCTGCATGAAAAAAGATTCACCTGTTTTGGAGACTCACGACTATAGGGTCGGAGAAAATACGCCTTTCACAACACGAGGGTTGGAGACTAGGATTTTGTAGTGTGATTTGGATTTTGATGTAATAGTCAGACGGGAACTGGATTTAATGATTTTCCAGGACGAGAACTGGACTTTGAACTGGTTTGGATTGCCAATAAAAATTGGGCTTTTGTGATATGTATATGCTAATGCTAATGCGTATGCATGTATGCTAATGCTGATGCAATCCCATGGTTTTATCTCCTCAAACCCATTGAACTTGTTTATTCCATGCTTGCACTTATACCCTGACTATGCTTATGTTGGCTTTGTAATGTTTATGTATGCTTATGCTTATGCGTATGTTTGGTTGATGTAATGAATGGAACGAAGTAATGTTTTCTGTAAGACTACCTGAAAAGGCTCTTGGAATGAATACGAAAATCTGTCTTGAAGAAGACTACCTGAAGAGGTTCCTAGAATGGATAGACATTTGTCTTGCAGAAGACCACCTGGAAAGGTTATTAGAGTAGATAGAAATTTGTCTTAAAGAAGACCACCTGAAAAAAGTTCTTAGCAAGGGATGAAGAATGTCTTTAAAGACGACTACCTGAAAAGGTTCTTAGCAAGGGTTGAAATTTGTCTTAAAGAAGACCTCCTAAAAAGGTTCGTAGAATATCTTAAAGAAGACTGCCTATAAAGGTTCGTAGAATATCTTAAAGAAGACCGCCTAGAAAGGTTCGTAGAATATCTTAAAGAAGACTGCCTATAAAGGTTCGTAGAATATCTTAAAGAAGACCGCCTAGAAAGGTTCGTAGAATATCTTAAAGAAGACCGCCTAGAAAGGTTCGTAGAATATCTTAAAGAAGACTGCCTAGAAAAGGTACTTAGAAATATAATGTCTTACAGAAGACTAACTAAAAAGTTACGGTGTAATGTATCAACCAATGTATGTAATGCATGATTTGTATGTATTTGTGTGATGCTCCAATGGTAGGTTATTAATAACCAAAGCGTATATAGTTCGCTGGAGTAGCAGGTCTGTTTGCTAGGATGGGGTGTGATGCTAGCGCGATTTCCTAATACATGTTTTGTTTGAGCTCGGAAGATCGTAGTTAGGAGAAAGATTTGTTCGATGTTGTAAAGTGCGAGAACGCCTTTTTCCTTTTGTTGTGTGTCTGGCGGATTTGATATCCATTGCCCCAGTATTTTCATGGAGAAAGATGCTTATGAAGGAAGTGCCCCAGGGAATAGCCTTGTCATATGCTTCGATGTTTAGATTGAAGGGTGTGCCCCTGATCTCCAGGTCATGGAAGGTTATCCATAGTGTTCTATCCTTTGAATTTGAATTCTTCCCACGTCTGACATGCCCCTGTTTGAGATTGCTTTGAGATGTGCCCCAAGTCGATTGAACCTTAGGAAGACTGCCCCTAGTTGATAGGATGTTCGATTGTATGCCCCTGTGCTCCTTGAAATTTTTGCCCCTGTTTAGGAGAACCCCCTAGATGTGGTTCCCCCGACTCCAGGGTCTTTATTAGAAATGATCACCTTTGATTAACCCATTTCGAGATTTCCTCGATGCTAAGTGTATACTCGTAGATGGTTTTGTACTTTTGGAGAGGTAGCTCCAATGGAATGCGTATGCAAGTTTTGAAATCGAAGTCCGTTATGAATTAGGACTGGATGGTTTTGAAAAGAATGCTTGAAGAAGCATAGTGATTAGAAGTAGTTTTAACAAACATAGGAGTCAGTATAACAAATTCCTGCTTAATATGCTTTCGTAGTTAACCTTTCCTCAATTAGGACTTTTAAATGTTGTAACTTGGCCTGGTTCATGTTTTAAGAAACAATGGATATAAGGCTCAAAATTTTATTTGTCCCACCCCTTTCTCCTTGATGTTCTCCAAATCCTAAAAATTCGCTTAATCCAATGGATGTGCTTTGTTTGTAAGAGAATCGTTTCAGTTTCGATGTTGAGCAGAAGCCTTAGTAGAGACCCAAGCATTGATGAAAATATTGTGAAGATCCAAGCATGGATGCGAAGCTTTGATGATTTAACAGTCACCAGATTATCCGTTGTATTTAGCCTTTGTTTTTATCCCTTATTTTTGCATGAACCAATTCTTTTAAATTTGATCCATCGGGATGCCCTAAATTTTGCCTAAGTCGTTTTTTTTTATTCATGGAATTTTTGACTTAGCGGGCGCTTTTCTCCTTTTTCTTTTGGATACTCCTTTTGAGATTGATCCTTGGATATTGAATATTGTGACTGCCATATCGACTTTGATTTGCAAGCTTCGACTTTGATACTTCCTCGATCTTGAATGATGTATTGAGGAAGAAGATGTTTGTGAATGTTATCTCCATTGCTTCCTCAATCTTGGATGAACGCGAGGAAGAAGATATGCTTGAACCCTTGCTTTGCTTGATCCTTATGCTTGAACCTTTGCTTGAATCCTTGCTTTGCTTGATCCTTATGCTTGAACCTTTGCTTGAATCCTTGCTTGGATTGACTGATTCTCTTGGCAACCAAAATACATCATTGAATTAATCGACATCTACCCTGCCCCTGGTGAAAATCAAGGTTTATTTGAAAAAGTAGAAACAAAACTCCAACTCCTGGCTCGAGGGGGTAACAAGGGATTAACATCCTTATATCTCCACTGTTTGGGATTTGAAACAATGCCTGTACATCGTCAGTTCGGTCTTACCTTGAAAGCATACGTTTAGCTGGACTTAGTCATTTGTATTCGTCATTCTCCCTCAAGTTTGTTAATAACCCTAAAAATAGGAGTGTGTGACTGGAAAGTCATATTAGTGAGTGAAATGAATTGATTCCAAAACCTGCATGGTCGTCCCATTAGAATTGCTAATCAGAAGGTACAGTTTTTTTTATCCTGAGAAACACTTAGCGATCGTAGGGGTTGAAATTCTGAGCATGGTAAACACCTATTGATCCTAGGGACAACCTCCTTTGTAGTTCCGTCGACCTTGTTTTACTTCTTAGTTAATGAACTTGTAGAAGTGAGGGTAATCTCGAATTCTCCATGGACATGTCAAACCTGTAGGGAATAAATTGTTAGCGGTGGGTTTTCGTCGTATCGGAACTTCATGGGTTTCCTTTGACTGAACCTCTTTTGCTTTTCTTAAGGATAGTGTCACACCGTTTGTAACCTCCAGAGTTTGTAGATGGATAGAGAGAACCTATGACCCTTTTGCCCCTTGGTGTGGCGTTAACACACGTCGTCTTCTCTCCATCGTATTTATGCATCTCTGTTTAGGATTTTGCCCCAGTTGGACTAATCCCTGCCCCCAGGTTATCGTAGAGCGTCCTTGAAAGTTTGATATGTTATAAGATGAACCCCTTTATGACTAGATACATCTTGAGTGTATCTATGAGGGAACTTCTTTGTTGAACTAATCCTTGCTCGATGACAACCTTCATTGTATTAATAATCCTATTATGACAAGGCATGGACATGCGGCTGGCATGGCGAAAGGCATCTTCTTTTCTTTAGCAAGACTAAGATCTTTTATTCTCCTTGCTCCATAGTCTACGATCCTTTGATTTTTTTTTTGAAGTTTCGGGAAACCGGCTAGCATGGTAAGTGTGGATGCGGACGAAGATGCAAATGTAAATGCATGAATGCATGAAAATGCAAATGTACGCGTACGCGAGAGACTCCTTATATTGTAACTCCGTGTATGCAATGCAGACGAGTGACATGTAATCCTAGGGATAGCCTTAGAGGCGACATTAGACCCTCTTGGAATCTTTGCAGGATAAATGTTATGACACGCCAATGGAAATCCTTTGGATTCGAGAGTATGTAGAAGATAGCGGCTAGTGACCGTTCAAGACAGTCACTAAATCTCATGGCCATCGAGAAGCCAATTGACGTGTACCAATGAATTTGTCCCTCGTGGGAAGGTTCTCTATGCGGAACACAACCTATCTAAGGACGATATGGACGAAGAGAAATCCCTACAGGCTAGGGATGTGATGTGTAAATGGAGATCCCAAACTCTACTAGTTAGAGGGTGCGCGGGAATAAGCATGGAGTGACCGTTCAGGACAGTCACTAGATTTCATAGCCATCGAGAGGCCAATCGAACGCATGCTAATGAAGTTGTCCTTCGGGGAAGGACGCGTCGTTTTGAAAACGCACGAGTGTGAAAGAAAATCCCTATAGGCTAGGGAGTACGTAGGAGTAAGCACGGGGTGACCGTTCAAGACAGTCACTGAATCGCATGGCCATCGAGAGGCCAATTGACGTGTGTTAATGGAAATGTCCTTCGGGGAAGGACACGCAGTTGTAGATACAAGGATATAAAAGTAAAATCCCTACAGGTTAGGGAGTGCGTAGATGCGGGCGCGGAGTGACTGTTCATGACAGTCACTTAGTCTCATGGCTATCGAGAAGCCAATCGACGTGCGTAAGCGAAGATGTCCTTCGTGGGAAGGACACGTATTTGCAAGAATACGAGGATATAAAAATAAAATCCCTACAGGCTAAGGGATGCATAGATGGTGATGTCCTTCGTGGGAAAGACATGATCTTTAGAAATTAGAGTCCCTACAGGCTAGGGACCACGTGGGGATACCTGCAAAATCGAAACACATGGATATTCGAAGTATATAAATTGCAAACATATGAAGAGAACAGCAGCACAAAAGTCCTAGGTTCATAGGTTCGACGTAGCGGCTCTAGGGAGCCAACCTTTTTATAGGGGGTTCTAGAAGGTCTCATGGGGTCGTTCGTAGCCTCCGAGACTTTTTGTCTCTTCGGATTTTAGAACAACTCATTTTATCCATGAGGTTCGAATTTTTGGGGTAGGTTCCCGGAGAGATCAGCCAAGTATCCAGTGCTGCCCTCAACAAAGTCAAGCCTCGTTTTGGACATTTCCGAATACTCAACCCACTCTGAGTGGAGTTATCAATGAGACTCGTAGGAGATTCATACTCCCCTATTGATCTCAAAGTTAACTCCCACACTTAGGTTTAACAACAATTTATATTATCCAGAAGATGCAATAAGAATAGCAAATATTCACATAAAAAGAAATATTTAACTGAATTGCTATAAATAAATAAACCTTAAAATAAGTAAATATATAAATAAATAAATTTAAATATTTAAACTAACCTTGAAATCCAGCCGCTTATAATTTCAAAAAAAAATATAGCGAAACAGCAATTAAATAAATATTTAAATTACTGTAAAAACGTTGCGGTAATTTAAGGTTGTGAATAAATAAATAAAATTAAATTTAAATAAAAAACTAACCTCACAATTCAGCTGCTTACAGTTTAGAGAATGCATTAAAGCAGCAATTATTTAAATAAATATATATTTATTTAACTAACGTAAATAGTTGGAAAAAATAAATAAAAATTCAAATATTTACAAAAATAAATAAACCCTAAAATGGCTAATTAGCCAAGCCCTAAAGAGAATTCGCCAAAAAACCTAAATAGTTCGCCACAAACCTAAACCCTACCAAAACCTATAGGAGTATAGTAATTCACCATTAAGTGTATCCCCAGCAGAGTCGCCAGCTGTAGCAACCTGCCTAAAAATTATAACTTAGAGTCGCCACCTATTCTGAAGGGCGAATAGGAAACCCTACGCAGTATAGAGATCAGGGTAAGATACTATATTCAGGTCGAGGGAAGGTGTTAGGCACCCTCAACCCTTTCCTAAAGGCTAACATTTAAAGATAAAGGTTTATGGCTAACTGTTAAGGTTTTATAGCTAAAGAAATGAATAGGGTGAAAATTGAGATTTAGAACTGAATTGAGATTTTAGGGGGGGAGACTCGCCTTGTTACCAAGTGCCTACGTATCTCCTTATGGAGAATCAGAGTCAACGTAGTTCGGGGAAGGGTTGTACGCCCTTAGAATTTGAATTGAAGGTGTTTGAAATTGTTGTGCTTTGAAAAGCGTTTTTGTATTGTTTAATTGGTGAGGATGAAAATCCATATTTTAGTATTGTGGTTTAGTGTATTTTGAGTGTTTTGGGCGTACAACCCTGATTTTAATTTGTACTATTAATCGCGATGATCAATAGGTTTGATCACCATAATTAACAGATTAATAAAGCATTGCTAATTATTCTAATCGATTGGTTCGATTATCACCGTTAGCAAATTGATGTGTTTTAATAATTAATTATTGATTTTATCGTTATCCCTCATAATCGATAGATTCGATTACAAATAATAACGAGTTTTAAAAGGTATGCTAATCATCGTAACCAATAGATTTGGTTAAAACCATTCAGCAAAATAAATATTATTCTAATTATATAGGATTTGATTAATTAAATTAATCGATTATTAATCATCGCGACCCATAAATTTAGTCGAAACGAATAATAATTTAAATCCTAATATCCTTGGCCACGTGGCCAATGGGATTGGGCAAACCTCAATAGTATAAACCTTTATGGGTTTTATGTGATTTTTCATATAATTAATTAAACTAATTAAATCGAATAATCGAGATAATCAGAAGAATCATAATATTTATCATATTTTAATTATAAAATAATACTAATTTTTAATTCCCAACCCTAATTAAATTAAACATAACATTTAATCTAAATAATCAAAAATAAAGAAATCTATAAAGAAAACCTGGGCGTCAATCCCATGTGGTGAGCTTTTGAGGCCCCATGATGCGCCTCCCCTCCTGATGCGTTGGATCTGCTGATCGATTCATCCATTGGTGGAATCATGAGGGTGCACGGGAAGTTCTTATAGCAACGAGCACTGGATCCTTGACTAAGGCTTGTCAAAGAAATAAACCAAAATAATATGCAGGCGATAGGGATCGATCCCACACCACTGCACTTGATAGAGGCGAACAAACACTTGCTCCACTAGACCAATTGCGCTCCTTTGTTAGTGGTATGAAAAGGAAAATTAAATATATGAATTTTAAATTGCCCAGAATTTAAACAAAACTCAAACGCGCCCCATGACCTCCTTCTTCTTCGTGGATGTTCTGGAAAAAAGGAAAACCATTTGGCAACGGTTTTTTTATGTTGCCTTAACCCTGCAAATCATGAATATAATAAAATACAACAAATAAATACATTCCAGAGGCATAAATCAATTGTAAATCATCATCCTAACGCAATGGTATAGGTCTCACGGTCCAATTTTTCCTAATTAAAGAATCCCT
Source organism: Vicia villosa (assembly GCF_029867415.1). Taxonomy (NCBI): domain Eukaryota; kingdom Viridiplantae; phylum Streptophyta; class Magnoliopsida; order Fabales; family Fabaceae; genus Vicia; species Vicia villosa. The sequence continues at coordinate 27,632,586 of NC_081180.1, read as the reverse complement.
AATTTGAGACCTTTAAACCCTAACCATGGTAATTCTTGAAACCTGCAATCAAACTCGAATTAAATAGCACAGAGAGATTTTGAATAGGATTATGAACACAAACATGTATTCAAATTCAATTTATGATGTGTGTAGACTCTAATCCGAATCGAAAATTTTTTTAAGTCATAAACGTGAACATGAGCCTCTGTTTGAATGTGTTCAGACCGACGGTAACCATTCAGTTTCGTCCAGGAAGCTTCAATAAATCGATTTAGAGGCTCAGATTGATCTGAATCGACCTTAAACTTTCGCTGCCATAGCCACTTGATTTCAAGATTTTGAAGCTCTCCTTCTGTTTTTTTTCGGCCACCCCCTTGTGAATCATCCGCCTCCTTTTTGTCATTACCAATTAGGTTTCTTTTTTTATTTTCCTAATGGGCCAAATGCCCAATTGACTAAAAACCTAACACTCCTAATAACTGATTTAGAATCCTAATAATTAAAATTAGTAATAATAATAATATATACAAACTCTAATAATAACCCTAAATAATATACATAATAATATTATCTAATATTAATATTAATAATGAAATTAATAATATTAATAGTTAGAAGTAATAATAAAAATTACTAAAAATAATCACAAAAAATGCAATTGTTAGTAAAAAAGGAAAAAAATATTAACAAATGATGGAACCTTTGGAACACCTGTTAATCGCACCACGTTTATTTCTCGGGATATTTTATAAGAGGGCGGGTTTGACAATAGGAATGTCAAACCCCATGGCTCTTAGTTTTGACCCTTGATGAATTAAAAGATATAAATCTGATCGGGGCAAATTTTGGGGTATGACATATACATTTTATGTTCTGACTCGTTCATGCTGACTTTTGTCGTTTAGTTTTTGTTCTGTAACATTTCAGGATGTAGAGATGCTCTGATGATGCTCTGGTACATTCAACAATGTTCTGATACAAATCTAGCATGAAGTGATGTTGGTAGAAATTCAAAGCTCTGAAGCTATCCGAGGGAAGCAGAAATCAGAAGCTGTGAATGTTCTAAAGATCCAGAAAACTCAAGTTCTGAAGCTGTCCTAAATGGAAGCAGAAATCAGAAGCTGTGAATGTTCTGAAGATTAAAGAAATTCAAGTTCTGAAGCTGTCCTAGATGGAAGCAGGAATCAGAAGCTGTGAGTGTTCTAAGGATCTAAAGAAATTCTAGTTCTGAAGCTGTCCAATGGAAGCAGAAGTCAGAAGCCATGAATTCTCTGAAGACAGAAGCTTATGTGATCGTCTCTACCGAAATAATCAGGGAAGTCTTTTATTAAAGTTCTTCGAGTATTTATTTCAGGGGGAGATTATTTATCTCAGGGGGAGATTGTTAATCTCAGGGGGAGACATATTCATATGCTTATGCTATAGCTGTGTAATTTGTCTTTTGCCGTCTGCTCTTTCTGATCGCAAATTCATATCATTTATATATGTTTTTGTCATCATTAAGATTTGTTCTGATCAATTATCTTAGTTTTGATGATAACAATAATATGAATTTTGCTTAAGATAATATGGTACTCTAATCCAATGCAATTTCCTTTTCAGGAAATATATATAGAGTATGCATAATTCAGCGCTCAAAAGCTTTGTCTCAAGGGTTCAGCATGCAACATCAGAACATGGTCTGGCAAGACATCAGAAGATGGTCGAAGCAGAATCAGAACATGGGTCTATGGAAGCATCAGAAGAACATGAGATCAGAAGCACTGAAGTTCTGATGGTATCACGCACAGAAGCACTTCAAGGTCAGAAGATCAGAAGATGCTATGCACCAAGCTGTTTGACTCTGATGATATTCAAACGTTGTATTCACAAACATCAGATCAGAAGGAAGTATAAGTGGCAGGCTACGCTGACTGACAAAAGGAACGTTAAAAGCTATTAAAGGCAACGTCAGTAGACACAGCGTGAACAAGGCTCGAGGTAGTTGACAAAAGCGAATAACATTAAATGCGATGCTGTACGGAACACGCAAAGCATTAAATGCACTCAACAGTCATCTTCTCAAACGCCTATAAATATGAAGTTCTGATGAGAAGCAAGGTTAACGATTTCTACACCTATTCTGTGAATATCAACTTGCTGAAACGCTGTTCAAATAAAAAGCTCAGAATCTTCATCTTCATCAAAGCCCACTACATTGCTGTTGTAATATATTAGTGAGATTAAGCTTAAACGTTAAGAGAAATATCACAGTTTGTGATTATAGCTTTTAAGAAGCAATTGTAATACTCTTAGAATTGATTACATTAAGTTGTAAGGAACTAGAGTGATCGTGTGGATCAGAATACTCTAGGAAGTCTTAGAGGTTATCTAAGCAGGTTGTAACTAGAGTGATCGTGTGGATCAGAATACTCTAGAAAGTCTTAGAGGGTATCTAAGCAGTTGTTCCTGGAGTGATCAGTGTGTGATCAGAAGACTCTGGAAGACTCTGGAGTAGTTTAGTTAACAACGAACCAGGATAAAAATAACTGTGCAATTTATTTTTATCTGTCAAGTTTTTTAAAGCTACACTTATTCAAACCCCCCCCCCCCCTTTCTAAGTGTTTTTCTATCCTTCATATGTTATTGGTAAACAATGTGTAACATATTTGTTTTAAATGTTGAAAGCTTTAATTGTTTGTGTTGTTCATGGTTATTTATGCATGTGTAATGGACTGAGTTCTAATGTATATTGAGGTTACCATTTAAAATGGTCTTAATTGTAATTTATTTGATGAGTTTATGCATTACATGACTCTGTCTCAAAGCAGTTTATTAGAAATTTTATCATGCCCACATGTATGTGAAGGAAATCTAGTGGAAGCATTCTTTTAGAGAAAGTTGGAAAATGGTTGGGTTTTATAGGAACAAGGTACTCTTGTAAGTTCTACAATACACTTTGAACATTTTTCAATCAAGAAAACAACAAGGGTCTTTCTTTCAATGAACCCTGATAGTGTAAAAATAATTATATAGCTTGTGCTGTTTCTATTGCATAATGGTAGTGGTACTACAAAACATGAAGGAACAACTTGCTTTGAAAGTTAGAAGCATCCAATGGAACTATGTAACCTTTTAGTCGGAATGTGTTAACCAACCAGGGTAAGATTAAGATATTAACTATTTTCATTCATAGTAGTGTTTTTTTCAAAATCTGAAATCCGGTGTTAAATTATTTTTACTAAAACAATTTATGCAACAAGATAGGGGTGAAATATACATTATGTTTGCATCTGGTTCCAATTCCAATGCCTTCCTTCGTCACCCGACATCTTCATGAGGCAACATTATGTATGAGGTGAAATATAATCCCTGTTTTACACATTCTGTTTCTGATTTTTGTCTGTTTCTTTTAGATTTTTAAAATTTAGATTTATGTTAGGTTTTTTCTTTACCCACTTCCTTATGGGGTCACTCCCAACGAAAACCCCATTTTACCCCTGCTTCGGAAATGCATTTTCGAAGTATTTTTTTTCTAAATTTTCCCAGACTTCGGAAGTGCACTTCCGAAAACACCAAATGGGAGGTGCATTTCCGAATTATGCAGAAGTCTCTTTTTTTTTATGGTTTTCTAATAGTCCCGTACGAAAGATATATTAGACGTATAATATATACAAAACCAAAAAGCCGAACAAAACAAACGACATATCAACGTAAAATACGAATATAATAAATAAAATTCAAATAATATATACAGACCGAGTCGAGTCATAGTGTGCGAAATATATAATCCAAATACAAAAAAAATAAACCCGAACCCCTACCTCCCTGGGACCTCCTCTGCCGCCTGTATGCCGCCGCACGACCCGCATCAGTGACGATCCTCTCCATCACGGCGACTGCCTCTGGACCGCTCCCGGGTAGCCCTCCTCCTGCTCCTCCTCCTCCCCGCGTGGAGGGTCAACATCCGGTACCTCCTCCGCCTCGTGCCTCCTCCTCCTCCTCATCCTCTCGCTGGCGGGAAGAAGATACCCGAGCCAGACGACTCCTCGACCCAGATGCAGAAGTACCCTCGTCCATCTGCACAGGAACTCACAAACGTCCCCGTCCCTGCCCCCGTCCCTAGGTCGACGCCAGCTGCGTCTCCTGCTCGCATCTAGCCGACGCAGTCTGGATCTCTCTACCCTGTCTGATGCATGTTGGATTGCCTGCCATGTTCCTGAAAACAATTGAAGTCAATAAGAATGCGAAACAATTGAAAAAACAAAAAAAAATCAATTATGGACCACTTCGGAAGTTCATTTTCGAAACTGGGAATGGAGGTGTTTTCGGAAATGAACTTCCGAAACACCCCTGCGAAGCAGTTTTCTGCAACTTCCATGGCAGACCCCAAAATCCAACTTCAAAACTAATTTTAATCTATCTAAACAAACTAAATAGGAGTACCAACCTACCCCAATATAATTTTCGCAAGTTCTAAACACCCTAATAGAGATACGAATCATGGATCTAAGAATTGAAAAAATTGATAAATTTACCACTAACAAAGATTGAGATGATTTAGGTTGAAATTGGGTCGCCTTTGGCAATCTCTGACTAGTTCACACACTTGCTTTTGCAGGAATTTTGAAGAGAGGAAGTTTGGAAGAAGATTTAGGGTAAAATGAATGGGGGAGAGGGATTGTTTTGCTTAATCTGCAAAACGCGCAGTATTTCGGAAATGCACTTCCGAAATGCTGTTTTCGGAAATGCATTTCCGAAATAAGACAAATTTTGAAAAAACAAGGTGCTTTCGGAGATGCATCTCCGAAAACACCATTTTTTTACATTTCGGAAATACATTTCCGAAGTAAGGGATATTTTGGGTTTTTCACCAGAGGTGACCGAGAGAGTAAGGAGGTGGGTAAAGAAATAATCTTTATGTTATCTGATTGTGGTTATGTTTGTGTATATCATAAATACATTTGCAAAAACTGGGATGAATCCATTTAAAGCATGACCCTAGTGCTTATAATGTGAATTCATGGAATGATGTTCTTTGAAATTGGGGTAAAATTGCTGGTGTTGTCTTTGATATGTTGCTGATGTTCTTTGCCATTTATCTAATTTGGTTGTCATATCTAAGCAAAAACACTTTGAGAACCATGTGTAGACAGACTGTATTGTACTTATCTTAATCTAGTTTATAAAAAAGCAGGATCAATGAATATGAAAGTTATGATTGGTTGTATTATGTTATTAAATTTATATTGGTTGTGTTAATGTGTGTCAATGTTAATGCATGTATTTATGTTCGCTATTTGAACAAATATTTATATAGATCAAAAAACTTAAATTTTATATGGTTCTTGTAAGTATTAAATTTTATTTTAGTAACTCTGGTTTGTTGTTATAATGTTACTAAATTTGGTTTAATTTTAAAATGATAATTTGGTTCAGTTTTAAAATGATAATTGAATTTTAATCAACTCAGATTTTGCCCAGATTTGAAGTAGGAAAATGTTAATCGTTAAGAAAATAGGAAAACAACATGGACAAAAATAAATCTCAACCATTCATTATAATCACCACCCCATGATCCCTATTAAAAAGGAAATTAAATTTAAAATAAATTAAAATTTTTCCTATAATATAATGGCACGTACTCATTCTTGCATTTTTTTTCTTTGATTTGTTTAGTAATAAATAGCATTACTCTTTGAAGTAATGAATGAGTTCAAATAACTCATATTTTTAATATAAAAATAATCAGAAATTTTGTAATATATTTTTTTTAAAAGTAAAATTTTGAAAAGCCTAATACTTGGGCCATCTAATAAAATATATATATATATATATATATATATATATATATATATATATATATATATATATATATATATATATATATTTGTCAAAAAAAAAAAGAGAATATTTGATCATATTTAAAATTGGCCTAAGATGTAAAAAAACTTGATTGATTTTTAAATTAGTTAACTGAATCTGAAAAAACCAAACTTTGAACTAGATGAAAATGTTTATGTATATCTCAATCGATGGTTAGGCCGATTTGTGGTTTTAGGCCCTACTTAATGAGATTGTTTATTACTCCTTATTGTCATACTCCAATTTTGTCCATCGATTAATAAATTAATTTGTTTACCAGACATTCGCATCATTTGCATATCATAGCATGCATTTCATCTCGAATAGTGCTTAAAATATCAACCAGAATAAACTTTCAGACCTACAGGCAATGGTTGAATTAATTCTCAAATGTACGTAAAATTAGCAGACAAATAGTTTCAAAATCCAACTTGCATACGTCAATTTTATTAATCTACGGTTCACGTAGTTTAACCTGACGTGCTCGTTTTATTTTTTCAAATCTTTTTGCGGTCGCATTTTGAACAACCTGAGCCTCTTTTAACCAGATATTTATTCTACAAAATTTGATTGAAACATGTCTGTTTTCCCAAAATATATTTCGCACAAATTATTTTAGTGCGTTTATTTTAATTTTTGGACCAAAATTTTTATTGGGTTTAAAGACGATGCACTGACAGTGTAAAAAAGTTTTACACCGTCATCCAATGAGAATATATCATTCTGTCATGTCATCTCAGTAATTTAAAAATAACAGTATGACTTGGTAGGATACATGACCCATTTTCTCATTTTTTTTATATAATAGGGAGGAGGGCCTAAGCCCAAAAAACAGAAAAACTAAACAAACACAACTCTAGGGTATGAAACCCCCTTCTTATCACGCTCAAAATTCTCAAAAAGCCAGGAAGGCATATCCCGATAAAAGGTATATCTAGACTTTGACTCCTTCCCATGCAGAGCCAATAGGTGAGCACAACCATTAGACTCCCTATAGACGTGGTGCACCTCCACACTCTCCAGCCTACGCATCCACTTGTGAATATTCCGAACCAAGTTGCACTTAGACGGCCTCTTAGTACCAATCTTCGTACTAATACCCACCGCTTCTTTAGAATCCGACTCAATTATCACTCTCTGATATCCATGCTCCATCACCATCTTCAGCCCATCATGAATTCCTCATAACTCTGCCATCAGCGGGCTACTAATCCCAACACACTTTGCAAAACCACCACACCACATACCCTCATCATTTCTAATAATCCCTCCACATCCTGAAACACCCTTATAAGAGTGAGCTCCATCCACATTAAGTTTGACAAACTCCTTTCTAGGCAAATTCCACTTAATCATTCTTTCAACCTTATTCCTTTCCATGATTTTAGAGTTGATAGCAGCAATATTATAACTTTCTATTCTGTTTGCAATCATCCCATGCATATCCCAAGGTCTCACAAAGCTAACATCATGACGCTCGCGATTTCGCCATTCCCAAATAGCATGGCACGCAGTGGCCCAGTAGCTGCACCAATCATCCTTCCCCTCGTCAATCACTTGAGTAGCAGTATCCATATTCAAATCTAACCAGTCCTGCAAATCATACTCATAGAAGCCATGCAACAAATTGTACGAAATTTTGTTCTCCCAATCCTTTTTAACCGAACTGCAATCTCTTAAAACATGCAACGTATTCTCATTATACCGGCCACAAAGGCCACAACACGTACTCCCCATCCCAAAGTGATGCATCCTTTCACCCGTAAGCAACCTATCGTGACGAAGCATCCAAACAAAGCAACGAACTCTTTCTGGCACCTTCAATATCCATATTCTTCTCCACCTTTGACTCTCTTCAGGGTCATTCACCTCCATTAAATACTTGTAAATGCTGCTAACTGTGAGTGATCCATCTTCCTTGGTGGCAACTTCAAAACTATCTGCACCATTGTCCATTTTCTCATTTTTATTTATTTTGAGTCATTTTATTTTATTTTTTCGGTTACAATAAATTAAATAGGATTAACTGCGTTTTCAGTTCAATTTTATTTTGATTATTAAAAATTATTGATTTTTATTTGATTAATTATTTTGATTTCATTTTAAATTTTTAATTCACCCAAAAGGGCTTTTGTGGGAATAAATAAAAAGGTGAAAATAAAGGTTGGAATTAGTCCTCACTCTCCCACGTAACCCACCATTCCATAATTTTCTCAGTCTTCCCCACACCCTGAGTTTCCTCATTCTCTAACATTCAAACTACCCACCCACGTACTCTCTCCATAGACCAAACCAACGTCTCTTCATTTTAAAATAACACCACACACCAATTCAATCACCATTAACACACTTGGTTTCACAAACCCAATCATACTTCACAAAGCTTTAAGAATTCAAAGAAAAACAACACAGCATTCAAAGTTGACGAGATGTAAGCAAAAGAAGAACAAAGCTAAAGAGACAAATCCGCAACCGTGACGACACCGCCCCAGCCACTGTCAACCTCCACCCATGTTGAGTTGTGTATGATTTGTTTGTGAGAATTTTGTATGATTTTGTTTGCTTTTAATATTATGAATCACTATCTTTGTGAGAGGTTATTACTGAAATTGTGATAGCATACATCACTACTAAAAAATCTAAAACGTGTAAGTGACGTCGTAAACCGGTCATAGCAAAAAAAAAAAATCTAAATTGTGTTATCCTAATGAATTGTCATTAATTAATTGTCATTGACTTTATGTTTGTATCCTTAATACCTTGGCCGGATTATCATGTCCACCTTAATTCAAGATTAAAATCAAGCAATTTCAAATATTTCTATAAACGAGTTGTGATTTTCAAAAGATTTTCACAATAAACTTGGATGCGAAAAAGGTTGGTTGAACACTGCTTGCTCCTTCAATTCCGAGTATTTAAAATAGTTGGTTGTTAGAATTTTTTTAATAAGTGAACCTTTCACATCATCTTTTTTCATAAGAAAAACTCGGATACTTTTTTGCGCCGCGACACCTATATATATTTTTAAAGAGTATAATAGATGAATCTCAAAGATAACTTCTGCAAAAGTTTTTTTAGGATTTTATAGCACAACAGCATGTTCATTTTGTGAAGAAATATTTTGGGCTGTATTAGTAAAATATAACTGGGCTGTTGGGTGCAGCTCACAAAGCCGACAATGCAATGAGCAGCGAAGAAATTTTGGGCACCCAAGGGTAAAAGAAGATCGATCATGCTTTTGCCTCATGAATTGATTATACAAATCTTAGTGAAGTTGCCGGTAAAGTCTCTTCTACGTTCCAAGTCTGATTGTAAGTTGTGGTTTTCTTTTATTTCTCATTATTCCCATTTTGCAAATTCACATTCTCAAATTAACTCTAACACCCTCGTAGAATTCTTTTGATAGATTTTTAAAGATTACCCCTGCAGTTTTGGGGCTAATTGACTATTAGCCAATTACTTTTACTCTAATTATAAATAAAATAGTAATTGAAATATTATAACTTTCATTTTAATTAAACAAACAAAAATATTAATCATTGTTCTTATTTCAAACGTAAATTGGAAGATGACATAGAATTGGAAAAGTAGATAAAATCAACCCTTTACTGGTGATATTCTCTCCACTACATTCTATGTTTCCTCACTACCAAAGAGACCAATGGAACAACCTTACTCATCTTTGTCAATTTTGTGACAATATCACTTTTACTAACCTTTTTGTTGATAGCCTTAATTCTAGTCACAGATTTAATAAGTTTGTCAACTCCGTTTTGGCGTTTATTTGGACTCACATTCAATCAACCTCAAGTTTATTATGGTAGACTTCATTTGACTTTCCAAAAATTGTCAAATGGCTCAATATTGTTGTTCAATGTCAAATGATAGCCGTTGACACGGAAAAACAATATTGAGTCATTTGACCATTTTTGGAAAGCCTAGTCGAAAAACAAAATAAAGGCTACTATAAGAAACTTCGAGAGTTAACAAGTATTGAATGTGAGTCCGCATCATCTCTCAAGGCCAAAACATAGTTGACAGACTTATTAAATCTACGACTAGAATTAAGGCTATAAACGACAATGTTAGGGAAGGTGATACTGTCACAAAATATCTAAAGATGAGTCCATCTCTTGCTCAATACGGCCTCTATGGTGGTCAGGAAAGATAGAATGCAGAGGAGAATTTTTTAGGGAAAATTTTTATCTACTTTTGCAATTTTACGTTGTCTTCCCATTTACTCTTGTTTCCGAAGGGAATTAGAACAATGATTAGGGTTTTTGTTTGTTTAATTAGAATAAAATTTTGTAACTCTAATCTTTCACTTATTATTTTATTTATAAGAGCAAAAATAATTGGCTAAGAGTTGATTAACTCTACAACTCAACTCATGAAGAATCTCTATCCATAGATTTTGAAGCATCACTTGACGATGACAATGCTTCTTTTTCACTCAACCTTCCAGAGGATTTTACAGGCTTTCAAATTAGAGGGTAGTGTAGAGGTTTCATACTTTTCTACAGTTCCTTAAACATCTACCGAATCCATCGATTGGAGATTATAAACAAATACTTTATCTCCTTTTGGTTCCAATTTAGACGTTGGATATTTCTATGGTTTTGGGTATGATGATTCAACCCATGATTATTTGGTTGTTTCAATGTCTCGCCTGGAGTTCTTCTCATTGAAATCTAATATATGAAAAGAAGTTGGGGTCCTTACTTCCCTTATACCTTCTAGGAGTATGAGCTCAAAGGTGGTTTGCTCTATAAGGGAGCTATTCATTGGTTGGCTTATCGTTATGATTTACAAAGTGATGTTATTGTTGCATTTAATTTAATGGAAATGAAACTTTTATATATGATTTTGCATTGTTATGGTAATCCTTTGGATAGTGGTTTGTGGATATATGGAGAATTTCTCAGCGTATACACTTTGAGTTATAGTAATGATCCAGTTGAATTATGGGCGATGAAAGAACACAAAGTGAGTTCCTCTTGGACTATGACTCTTGTTCATTCTATTGATATCTTTTGTCCATTGTGTTGTTATGTTGTACAAGAAGTGATGATATTATTGGAACAGATGGTGCAGATGGATTGGTGAAGTACGATAAAAGTGGACAGTGTCTGGAGCAACATTCTTATCCAAATTACGACCTTAGATGTGAATTGACTATCTTTAGTGAAGGCATCCCCAAAGTTGCAAAAATGGAACATGGCCATGAGTTCCTTCTTCTTTCTTTTTGCTTTTGAACTCTTCATTCTCAAATTCTGATTTTGTAGGATAAAAGGATAGAAAGTGCATTCAAACAAGTTTTTATGTCATTAACTAGAAATGGCTAGTTACCACAATGCCCTCCAACTAAGTAGTATTCACAAGGTTGCCATTTAGTTACTTCCTAACCAAAACCGTTTGATTCCAACTAATTAACTTAGTCCCTCTTAACATAAATAAACATGCGTTCTTCTAAATCATATGTTTGAATGGTTAATTATTTGTTTATTGGTAACATTGTCAGCTTTGTGTGATTCACTGTTATTTATGTATGAAGTTGGATTTATTCTAATATATGTTCTGATTACTGTTTGAAATTGTCTTATAAGGATGAGTTTATGCATGTTGACCAAGATCACAACTATATGACTTTGACTCAGCAATTTATTAAAAATTTGAGCATAACTGCATGTGTATTTGAATGATATTGAAGATTTTGTTCGCTAATTTCGGTGGACTATAATAATTTTCGTTGTTGTACTTTGTATTTCAAACAAAACAAAACAATAACCAACTTCAAACTAATGATACACGACCACTTATATGAATATTAATTTTTTAAATCAGAAAAAGCACCAAAACTAAAGGACCTCGTGAACCTAAATAGTGCTAGACTTACAACTTGGAGTTTTTTTTTATTGAAGTGTGATTTGAGTTATTGTATATCTTCTTTTGAAGTGAAAATATCTTTGGCCTCCCATTGAAATTTTATATTGTCTTTGCTGTTATTGTATCAAAAGTAGTTTCTTTTCCCTGCATGGTTTGATTGAAATTTTGTTTCACAAAAAGAGTGCATATTTCATTTTAGACTTAAATAGTTAGTTGGTCCCGGTAAGTTAGCGTGAAGTGTATATTTCATTTTAGGCTTAAATAGTTAGTTGGTCCCTGTAAGTTAGCGTGTTTTTGATTTTCGTCCCTGTATCTTATTTTTCTTGGGTATGATCCCTTAATATTAAAATCTTTTTGGTTTTAGTCCCTAAAGTTAAAATCCGAAGGAAACCTGCAGATTTTCCTGCGAATTTTAGTTTTAGGGACTAAGTCCAAAAGAAATTTAATATTTAAGGACTTTATCTAAGAAAAAAAAGATGGGGACAATTTATCTACCCATCACAAAAAGTTGGATAGTGTACATTCCGCAAATCACGTTGCATCATTTAGTTTTATCTTATTTAATTAATTATTAAATAGTATACTTTTGGTTGTTTCCAAAACATTTTACATTGAAGGTAACTTTATCCAATTTGAGTTGGGTAGATAAGAATTCACCAAAAAAGATACATGGACGAAAACCAAAAACACGCTAACTTACATGGACCAAAAGACTATTTAAACCTTATTTTAACTTGACTATGTTTATAAGAGATAAGATGAGATGATGAAAGGAAAGTAGAAATTATCTAAACATGCATGTGGGAGATATTATATTATGTGGGAGATATTATATTGTGTTCATGAGATGGTTTTAAAGTATTTTCCATTTTAATAATGAAAATAAAAAACTTTAAATTGCATTAAAGGCTTGCTTCTTATTAGGTGTCAGTGACAAAATAAACAATCTATTATAAATATATAAAATGAAAAGTACCTGATAATTACAAGTTAACCCAACTGATTAAAAGCTTAATCTAATCTAATTACAAGGGTAAAACAGACTAATTGCACATTACTTGATTTATATTGATTTGGTATTTAATACCGCTGATGTGGCACACCAAGAATTTTTGTCGCATTTTATATATATTTTTTATATTCCATTTATATTCCATTAACAAATAACTTGAATTGAACGAATAAGGCATGTATGGATGCATTTATGGTGGCAGACAAAATTGAACATCCATCATAAATATTCTATTCTTGAGAAAATCACTATTTACATTGCAAAAAATCCTTTCCCGAGATTCATTCATTTGAATCTTGCCTAAACCATATTAATAGATGTTTTGAATTTTCAATTTTCAAATTATGCTTAATATATTCTGTTGTTTTCTATATTTCTTTTGTTTTTTTTTTGTTTTGTAATGGGTAGTAAATTTTAGGGCATTGTTTGGCTGTTTGAGATGGTTGATGCCGATGACGGTGCTGGTTGAAAGGGAGGTGAAGATCTACATCTTTCTTTCTTTAATTTTCTTCTCTGTTCCTTAATGTTTTTCGCCAGAAAATTGAGGAGCATGCTATTAGGTGTGGAGAAGAAGAGGAAACAATAAGAAAAGCTTGATTCTAATTTCACCTCAAGACCTCAGACTTCGAACATGGATGAATCTGGTATTCTATTTCATGTATTTTTGTTTTTATTTCCTTGAAAATATGATGCTGCTCATAAATAGTGAATCTTAGACGTTGTTGAGTTTCTCTAAATGTAAGTTTTGTCATAGTGAGTTTCTCTAAACAATATGGTTTTGATTTGTTTGGGAAAGTATATGATGAAGTAAATTGATGAGGTTGAGTGCTTATTATTTTTTCATGTTATTTGGTTATTTTGTTTTGCAGAGTCGTGGCAAGTCGGTTTTTGGACTGGAGCATGGCTCAAAACTGGAGTAGGTTCATTGGCACAATAGGTATGTTGCAGCAAGTTTGGTACATGTTTAATATGCATAGATCTCTGAACCGTATGCCCCTTTGGTTTTATGTGAGCCATTGAGGTACTCTGAATATAACACCATATTGCGCTGCCTCTGCATATTGACTTCAAATAAGAGGATGTTTGATTAATGCTTGGGTTTGGATGTGTATTTTGGATACTATTTCCTGTTAGTTAGAAATGTTATACTAATTGAAGTAGTTTGAAAAACATTAGAGAATCTGCAATCAACTGTTAGTATGTTGGCTTTGGGACTGTTTTGTATCAAAATTGAATTTCCTTTGATGTTGCATGGTGAATTGACATGAATGATGAATGGTGATAGTTTATTGTTCTGAATGGTTTTGTTAAGTTATGTAGGTTAGAAAATGACTCAAGATTGTGTGTAAGTTAAATGTATGCAATGTGTAAAAGCTTGAACGTGCATGGCCCTTGGCTCTTGAATGTTTGGATTTTGAAACTGGCTGTGTGATTCCCTCTTTGGACCTTCATTTGAATTCCATGATCAATGAATGTTTAAACTTGCATTTACTGTTGTGAACTGATGGACCAGTTACTGTAATTTCTATGAGCATTAATGTTAGTAATTTTGTCGTGGCAGGAATTAATTGGATGCGACTATACTGCAGTAGCGATCGAAGAGTTGAAGGTCTCGATTGAAAGCTCAAGCTCCACAGAAAACTGGAAGCGAATGTAACAACAAGAAAAATGCAACTTCAGAATAGACAATGTTTGACATACTGGTGCCACGGTGGCATCAACATTGGTTTTGTTTTGGTTTATAAATTGTTGAAATTGATTTTATAGAAGGTAGTTGAATTATAATTTAGAGAGGGAAAAGAAAAGCAGTGTGATGCTATCTCTAATGTGATGATTTTTGAAGATTCAGCTTTGGGATGATTTGTTGTAACTTACTCATGAATGTTTGGATGGCCTTTTTTGGGGAAGAATTGATTTTTTTTCTCTGAAAATGCCTTTAGAATCCTTACAAAAACAAACTCCTCTTTTTTATTCTAATTTTAATCTCTATTTAAATGTTACTTCATCGACACTTTGGAAATATCTACTAGGATTAGTGAACATTAATATTGGTTGCTGCAATAATTAAATTCGCTGAATAACTTTAACTAAAATTATATTTTTTATTTACTCTATTTTTATCAAACAGGGTTTCAAAAGAATTTGTTGATATAGTATAAGTAAAAAGATAAATTAAAATTAGTGTTGATATCTATTAAAAATATGAAACAAATAGAACATATTTTATAATTACATGATATGATTATAGAATAAATTTATATCATAAAATGATTTTTTTTTAAATCTGTTTCATTATTTTTTAATTTAAATTTGTCACTTTTATTTATAAATGCATTCTGCGTAATAAATTTATATATTTTATATGACTTCATTTGTTGCATTATACAATTTTTTTTTAAACATAGAGTTTAAAATCTGCAAATCATTGGTTGAGATTGTTTAAAACTAATTTAGTGTAACTGCATGAAGTTTTAAACATATTATAGATTCATATTACACACAGATGCCTATGACTTTATTTATATAAGAGGGAGACAAGGTTAAGAAACAAGGAGATAGAAAAGAGGAAACTAAAAGAGTTTATAAAATGTAATTTGAATGTGTAAACGGACCCGACAAGCATTATAAATTAAGATATTCATTATGAATTCATTCCGATAAATTATTTTCCTCTTTTATAATAATTCTTATTTTCTTAACAAAAATTAAGATTTTTCGCTCAGCAAGTATGCTGATAAATAGCTAAATGTGTAAAGTATCTTAATAATAATAATTGGTTATCCTGTATTTCTATTGTTTTTTTATGGTAGTTTTTTATTTTAAGAAATGATATGAGGTTATAGTATTTGTAGCAGTTGACAAATTGAATTAAGTTTTGTTGTGTAATGTATTTTGTGTTTGACTGTGAGGGAGCTCATTTGCTTTAAGCAATTATCTTGAAAAAAGTTGTTTAAATTTATTACGGCAGAAGAAATTGTAGTTTAATTATTTTTTTTAAACAATTTTAACTATCAAAATATCTTGACTTATATGTACGTTCATTTGTTTTGTTTGAAGGATAATAACAAGTAAGTTTACTCCTACAAAATTAAATAAGTTATTTTTATAAGTGGGTTGTTAGTAAAAGAAAAATCGTATAAATTAATTAAACGAATAAGGAAATTTAAAGAGAACAAATATTTGAAGTACTAGTTGAATCATTTAAGTTTTATTTTATTTTTTCAATTTTCCAAATGAAGCATTAAAGACATTCTTAAACTTTCTTCTTTTGTTTTCTTCAATTTTCCATATGGAGCATTAATGACAATAATTATTTTCTTTTTATTTTCAATTTTGTATAAGAAAAATTATCATACATTCTTTACTTTCTTTTTTTACACAATAAACATTAATTCAAACTATTTATTAGAACAATAAAATTCGTAATAAAACAATAGTAGTAACTTCTGATAAAAAAAATTAATTATTTTTATGAAATGATATTGTAATAAAGGTTAAATTATCATTTAAAATAATATTGTAATTACAATTTATTACTTATTTATTTTAATATATTTTTTTCCTTATGTGTCTAATACCATCTATTTAAAAAAACTTGGCCTCAATTACTGGACTATTTTATAAATTATAGTTGGTGCCAACAAGAAAATATTAAATTATAAAACGACATTCCTTAGCAGAGCATTTTATAAATTATAATTGGTGCATAAGTAAGTGTTACTCTATGTTTTATAAAGTTTATTGTTGGTCCAATATTTTTTTTTAAAACGACATTCTTTTTAAATACGTAAAAAATACGTAAAAAAATGTATCTTTGATATAGATTTTTTAAAAATGGAAAAAAGTCTATTTTTATGCAAATATTGTTATAAACGAACAAATATTGTTATAAACGAATTTTTTTTATTGTTGATACAAATATATTTAAATTAATCATTTGATTATTTTTTTTTAAATGAACAAATGTATTGTTAATTTGTTGTTGTATTTACAATATGTAGTTATTTCAATAGCCCCTATGTTAAGTTTTGTATACGAACAATTGATCTCAAATTTATTTTACTAATTTAACAATGATACTTTTGCTTTCATGTTATATAAAAAATATGGGTGACTGTTTTAATTTGTTTTTCCTAACTTTTAGTTGTCCTATATTAATAATATAGCATTTTTGAAACAATAAAAATGCAAATGACCATATCTATTAAAACTCATATTTTTAACTTTTAAATGCAAATTCAATTCTTTTATGTTCAATGCAACTAATCTAAAAGGTCACATGGGGAGATGAAAAGTCTTCTAGACACCCAATTTTTTTAGCTTTCAATTCAAATATTTTATTCTCATATATCTTAAAGGCAATTAAATTATAATTACAAGAATACTGGTCAAATTATCATTTAATAAATTATTATTGAATGAAATAATTATTATTGAATTGAAAACTAAATTACTCATAATTATTATTTATTTCTTAATTTCATAATTTTAAAAGTTAAAAAGAGTTTTTTTTTTAAATGACTTTTGCTTTTCATCTAACATAAAAAATACGGGTGACTTTTTTATTTGTTGTCCTATATTAATAATATAGCATTTTGGAAAAAATAAAAATGCAAATTACCATAACATTAAAAATCATTTTTTTTTTAATTTTTCAATGCAAATTTAGTTTTTCCCTGCTCAATTCAATTAATCTGAAAGGTCACGCGGGCAGATGAAAAGTCTTTTAATGCAGATACAAAGAGTCCAATTTTTGGAGATTTCAATTCAATATTTTTATTATCATCTTAGAGACAATTAAATGATAATTACAATAATAATGGTCAAAATTATATCATTTAATATAGACTTTACAAAAATTTATTATTGAATAAAATAATTATTATTGAATTGAAAACTAAATAATTCCTCATAATTATTATTTATTTCTTAATTCCTGTTATACATTTTAGATTTGTAAAATGCATAAGTTTAACGAGATCTGACATTTGGATTCGACTGAATTTTTAGCTTATCTGAATTAACGGGTAGATGTGAACGTATTTATGAGATACTACCTATTACATAAATTTTTTATAGATAAAAAGGAACTTTACAACTCAAAACTTTACAAGTCAAAACTAGATACATGTAATGTGAAATCCCGACCAGACCCGTGCGACAGCACGGGTTTCCTACTAGTTAACTTAACAATAAAATCGAATCTCGCTAACATTGTTTATACATTTAACCCATATTATGTAATATGTTATGTGTGGGAACCAACATTAATTTACTTTGTTTTTCATTTTATGGATTTACTATCTAAGAAAATAAAGTAGCAACAAATCCTAATGAATTCTACTTTGCTTTAGAAATAACAAAGTTTAGATGCGTCAAAGTTATGAAAAAGAAAAGTATTAATATGATTATGGCTAGTAATGGAGAGTGGAATGAAGATCCATATCTTATCAAAAATCTTTTTATATAGTGTTATTAGAAGCTCTATACAACAGGTGTGGAGATTGAAGAGTGAATTCAAACCAAAACCAAATTTCCTAATCTAGATAGTAACATGGTGGAGCAGTTGAATGGTGAATTGAAGTCAGAAGAGATAAAGAAGTTTGTCTTTGCCATTTGTGTAGAAGGTCGAAGATGAATATAAAGATGAGTGAAGAGATAAAATGTAACAAACTCTCAGTGGTGAAAGTTTAGTTATGAGAAGTTATGAAAAACTGTTACACCAATGTGTTTAAATACACCAATGAAACATACTACGTAGGCAAAGCTAAAAATGCTAAACAAAGCTAACTGCCACGTAAGCATAACAAACTATTACTATGACCCAGAAGCTAACAATGCTTCTGGAACAACCAAGCTTATATTTCTGAGTTAACAAAACACTTTTGAATATGAATTATTTATAACACCATCCCCTAATTCATATTCAGCTAACTAAACTCTACAACACCAAAATCATCTCTCAAATAGATAAAGTGTTTAGTCTTGACAACTTTAGTTAGAACATCTGCAAGTTGCTTTTGAGAGCTACTCTGTTTTTATCAAATATCAAATAAGATTATTCTTGAATCTTGTTCATGAAATAAAAAAAATAGTTTTCTAGATTCTTCGAATTTGTATGTTTAGAAAACTACTAGAGGATCCTGATCCTCTTTTTACTTTCTATTTTACATTTCGTTCTTTTATTGTCTTCTTTGTTCTATTTTTATTTCATTCAGATGAATCAAATTCTCACGTATACCCTATATTTCGGATCGAGGTATGAAATTTGAATATTTTCTATTTCTTTTTTTTATCTATGTCATATAATTGAATATTCTAGGGAATTTTATTAATAATAATAGATTCTAAGTAAAGTTTCGTCCATTAATTGTCTTAAAAATCTCGTATGCATAGATGCAAACCAAATGTTTGATACTCGAAGTAATGATTTGATGAATTTTTCTATTATTTTTATAGACATATCTGGAAGAAATAATAGAAATCAAATTTGATCTTTTCTTGTATTCGGAAATAATATATTTTTAAGTCAAATGACTTGTATGTTGGAACTTAGAATAGAAGAAGCCCTTTCACGGGAGGAGAGGAGTACCAATTGATTCCTAGGAACAATAAGATTTTATCCGAAATATCGACAGATTCTTGCAGAGTTAGAACCAAAAAAGTATTCAAAAGAAAAGAAGGGACAATCTACGAGAAATCATATATAAAATGAAAAAAGACTCGAAGGTTCCATCCCTTAAAATGCTAGGAGGTGTTCGGAAATGGTTTGAAGTAGTTGAATAGGAGGATCACTATGACTATAGATCTTGGTAAATTTACCAAAGATCAAAATGATTTATTTGATATTATGGATGACTGGTTACGGAGGGACCGTTTTGTTTTTGTGGGTTGGTTCGGTCTATTTCTCTTTCCTAGTTCCTATTTTTCTGTGGGGGGTTTGTTTACGGGTACCACCTTTGTAACTTCATAGTATACTCAATTGGTACCCGTGAACCAATTGGGCATGAGCTATTAACATTTTAATCATATTTGCTGTGATGTTCATGAATAGTTCTGAATAATACCAAGATTTTAATCTTTGGACCATAGGGGATGGAATTACTTTGATAGTTTGTACAAGTATTTTTGTTTCACTAATAACTATTATTTCAGATACGTCATTGTAACACCCCATACATAACTGACTAGTATATTATGCATGAAACGTTAAAATTGATATTGAGTACATACAAAAGCTATAGATATAGAGAGATCCATATAAAATACAACATGATATCCTAATAAGAATTACAACACATGTATCTTCAATGGATCTGCACAGCGGAAAATGAGATCTGACGAGGTCTCCGAGCCATCACCACTTCCAAGTCTTCAGTCCAAACCTGCTACTGACTAAACGCTACTAAACTGCACCTGAAAAAAATATAAATTGATTGGGGTGAGATTACTAAATCTCAGTGAGTCCTCCTATCCTATGGGTCCACTCAGTTCTACAGGGTACATGCATCAACAAAACCGAATCCACCATTGATCCGGGGTTCAACCTCACATCCGGTACAAGTACGGAGAAAACAGGTGACTCGTCCACCATTGGACTTGTCTCACACAAATACACGTAGTATAGCAAACAAGTATGCAAACCCATACCCATGTATGGGGAATCCAGAAGTGTAAACAACCCCGGCTAGGATTATGGAATAAATGCATCCTCGATGAGTAACCTCCTGCCTATTTGTCAAGGGACTTGTACAAGCACACTGCAGGACGGTTAAACGAGTCCACAAGCCTAAATGGCCGTACCATGACCTGGCCTAATTGGCGTCATTATCCCGTTAACCTCCTTCACGCTAGTGAGTTACGCCGAGTACAAACCGCCACCTTGACGCCTGAGCCCATCGGGCGAAAGCCTAGTATTAGTCTACGTGACTTTACTAGAGGTGAGTTACCACATTATGCATTAGCCTACATAGCCGCATAACCCCACCATACCGAGCACGCAAGTGTGTTAACGCCAAGTGAGTAAAACCCCGTACGGAAACTCACGAGCACACTGCAACGGTAGCTCAGATGCACACCATATCGAACAATACACATGAACGGGTTATTCCATTGGACTACACGGTCCGGGAGGGCTCATAGACTACACGGTCAGAGCGCGTCCCAATCTAGCCTGCCGGCCACTTCGATTCAAGCATACAAAAATATGACATAAAGTCAAGGTCACAAACAATGCAATCAATCCAATCGTTTAACCAAAACGATGGAGTCCATAGATTATCATGTATAAAACATAATGGCATAACGCTTTCAAATATGGGTATCACAATCATAATAAGCAATAAACAAACTATGCCATGCTTAACATAAAAATTATTAATCAATTGGTAAAGACATAAGTTCCCATGCTAATTCATTGATTCATTAAGTAGGGCTCCACTATTATTAAATCAATAATTCTGGTTTGGGGACCTATTTAATTAGAAAGTACACGTCGCTAGCTTTCCGACGATATAAAGTTTGCGCAATTCCGATACCCGAGCCGAAAGTTACGACTTTCTAAAGTTTGCTGATTTTTGCACTTTTGCCCAGGGTATCCGATTACCCAGATGCCAGTAACCGATTACTGGCATGAAAAATGCCCAGAAACGCAAATTTACACAGAGTAATCGGTTACCCAAATGCCAGTAACCGATTACCCTGAAGCAGAATCAATTTTCTGCATTTCTAAGGGTTCTAAACCAGTCCTAATGGCTTTTAAGTGATTCCAAGTATCATAATTGATCCCCAACGAATTTATAACATGCATATATACAGAATCATCAGCATGCAAAGGGTTAAAGCAATACAACATACCATAACATTATCAATTAACAAGTTGATCACATGCAATTATGGATTATCACTCAAACCCCAATTCTAATACTAGCATGCAAATTCCCCCAAGTCTCTAACTAAGGACTCACCTTGGATTTAATGGAGGTTAAGATCATGTTCTTGCTGCTATGGTAATCTCTTCTTGCCCAAAATTCATATTCTTCATCATCAAATCCGCAGCCACACCTTAACACACAATCAGCATGCATGTCCCAACTTCAAGCTCACTTTTCTCCTTCAAAACATAAGCTATGAACGCGAACCATAGGTGCAAATCGAAGAGAAATTCGTTAGCTTTCCAATGGGACCGGAATCAGCTCAATCGGAGTTACGAGTTGAGAGATATACCTGTTTTAGTGGAGGCTGCCATGGAATACGAAAATGGAAAATGAGTTATGAGTTCTTCTTGGCTCTAATCTCTTTATTCTCCAAAAGAAATGATTCTCTAACCAAGATATACATCCCTCCATCCAAACAACTCCTTATGACTCATGCAAGATGTCTATTGTCCAAAATGCCCTCTAACTATGCCAAAATTACTAGTTTGCCATTTAGTTGGATTCTCACTAATCCACTTACTTCTTAATAGTCCCTCTTAGATCAATATAGAATGAGTCTATATGCATTCTAATTACCACTTAGCCAATTCCTTAATGTATAATTAAACCACTAAGTCTTCTTATTATTCCATAATCGTGCTTAGATTAATGTGGGATATTACATTCTCCCCCCCTTAAATTGAATTCGTCCTCGAATTCCTTTCAATCATCGCGAAAAACTAACTCTTCACATCTATCCAACCAAGGGGGAGAATGTTACTCACATTCCTCTTTAGATAATCTCACCACTCTGTCTGATGGTCATTCGTTACGAAGAAACACAATCTGCCAAACTGGTATTCCCATTATTCATGATCAGAACCTTAACTGTCAAGCAACACGTCTGTTCAGGTACTTCGTCTTGACATACCTAGGGAAAGATCCTTCCAGAGTCCTTGACCTTCACTGCTCGGCACTAGATTTCCAGAACTTCAAAAACTCTAATAATCCACCCATGTCGGATGTCCTTCATTTCATTCTCTGGTGTGTTCACCCTCGTTCAACAAACATTACTGATCCACTCAGCTCCTTGAATTACTTCTTGTTTGAGAATTATTGCCACCACGTCACTTCTACGATAGCACTTCAAATTATTCTCCATTCGAGTCCATACAATGCCATTAGGTGATCTCCAAATTCCTCGGTCTTAACCTCTGGTTCCTAAAGTCTTAGGATGATTGTTCCAAATTTATCTTTACTTATACAACTGTCACCGTAAACCGCGAAGGTGTAATCGTCTTGCACTATCGCCTTGACATTCGACAACTTCGAACAAGATTCTACTGATGAGAGGCGAAATTCAACAACTGACCCGTAACCATTGTACCAGTCTTCCTGTACAATCATAGTACACAAGGCATAACCACAAAGGACTTGCGCCAACTGAATGTCCTCTCTAGCCTTCAGCATTTCGACAGTCTGATACTCAGTCCAACCCTTGTGACTTGCAAGCTAAACTGATGACCTGCGAACGTCGGACTGCATGCCATCCCCAAAAGTATTCCCAAGCTGGCCCATTGACAACACCTCTCGAGTTTATGGTGGATCCTCAAGTGACTAGAACGAACGAAACTCCGCTTCGACAATTTCCCTTAGGAACATACTTCATCCCAACATAGAATCCTACAAATAGTCCGTTCATTCCTACCTCAGACTTATCTGATTCTTCCTTGATCCGTTGCGCGACTCTGATTCCAACAAGTCACACACCTTGAAATCCTCTGAGTCACATTATATCCATAATTCACTTAGCTTCCATTAATACACAATAATTCCTTATCTACAGTTGTCCAATTACAACACGCCCTAGAACTCTATATACATCCATCATCGACTACTACTCTTTGAAGTGGCGTACTTTCCAGAATCAAGCTTCTACTTACTCTGCCATTCCATATAGTTCATCTACCGCAACTTAGGTACACGTTTCGATCTTAGGACATTGAAACCCAAATACTCACTGACTTAGAGGTTCATCCTGTCACTGATTTCCACAGTGTACATCTGCTATGTTTTTCATTCCAACAAATCTTTGTTGCTCAACCGGTATATCGAATCCTTCACGACATACTGCAGTTCATGATAACTCTAGCAGTTCTACATAACTTTTACCCAACCATACACCTTCATTCTCTTAGCGTAGCATCGCCTCTGATAACTCGTGCGACTTACTGATATAACTATACTCCCATAGCCACACTCAATTCACACAGCCATCTAATGTTTCTTCTTCCTCTGAACTAAACTGATTTCCTCAGCGGCTGCATCCTTCATTGCAGTGCTTCCAACGGTCTGAGTGTAGCCACAATGCAAGAAATTGCACTTTACTCTTCGAACATCTCTCTTATAAACTCCTTAGCAGTTCTCAAACCAAAATGTCCATGCTTTACCAAGATTAACACTTCTCCACTCGGAGTATCTAGCAATACCTTACCAGACACATCACACATCGAGCCGATCCAAGATATAACTTGCATATTCCATCACCGGTCGCCAATGGTACATGATATCCACTCACTATGCTGACCAGGATATCATGACCGCACATGAGTCTCACTCTAGACACTCATGCAAGATTTCCAACTTAACACTTCACAAAATGAGAACGTCCCCAAGGTACAATCTGATACTAACTTACGCGATCACGATCACTCAGGGTCTCCATAAGTATAGTATTGGATCTTGATCCATCTCACCATCGCCTGTCTAGTTATTCCTCTACTATCGAGCGCGACGTATGGATCTTTATCCCACATACCTTATGAGAGTCTGGATCTGTGTCTCACGAGTGACAAATCAGAATTCTACCTTGAGCTTCAGATCACCTTTGTCCCACACATGTCGGAAAAAGATGGCTCACGCATTCTTTGTGCACGATAGCGATACTGTAGCATTATACCCGTCTGGTAATACCAACATGGTGGTCCAACTCCGAGGCCATGTATCTAGGTAACCTACCTCAGTGGCGTATAATGATCTCCACGCGTATCCTAAAGTCACAACCGACAAGTGTCTGAACAGGCTTCCAATAGGCTCATCGTTCCTCAAGTCCTTCGAATCACACTCCTCAGGATGCTAAAACCTGAGAGTGCTACACACCAAGGTTTACTTACTCGGAAAGCCAACACGGCAAGCACGAAGATTTGAAGTTCAACTTCGGATCACCATGCAGTGCGCGTACCCACTCGTCCCACGCATGCATGAGATTCCAGGGATAATTCAGTTCAGATAGGAATACTATGGTTCCTAACAACCAACATAACTGCAATCATCCTACTGACGTTCCAGATAGATCTTAGTTCTTACTCGCCTGAACGGCCAACGCCAAGCGTAGTTCTATGGCTTCACTCGGGGTCAGACAAGCAACAACTAACAAGAACTTAGGTCACTGCATTTCACGCTTCTACATCATTTCATATTCCATCTAGCGTAGTTCTAGAACTTAAATATAAAATGATAAGAACAGAAATACATATCCTCTTCTATCGATCAGGTATTCAAACCTCGTCCAATCGTAAGTTACCACATTCGTACCTTCCACCAACATTTACTAGGTAACTACTCTCGCTTAGGGTACTTCAAGTTAAATCAAGATCTAATACTTCACCCATCCAATTAATGTCCGTACCAGCGTAATCAGAAAGGTCTAACTCTTCTGTCCGCATTTCCAGAGGCCATTTTGTCCTATCAGCTCACCTGTCACACTTTAACACCGGCAACATCATCAGTACTGAATCCTACTAATTCACAGCTCAACACCTTCGGAGAATCTCCCTTACAAGGCTCCTACTCAATCCTATTTGGATTTCCCTTGCTACTACCAAGACTTAGAGAAGGTTTCACTTTGTTCAGTCAAAACCCTGGGGGTTCTAGTTGTCTCCATCCACATCTTGACAGTTCGGGTATCACTACTCCGCGTCAAACGCTTTCCTCTTAAGTCTGACAACTCCAATATTATCCGCTTAAAACGTCCAACAATTCATTACTCATCTTACTCCAACAACTTAGGTTCACAACCTTGCAGGTTTACGAGTTCTCGTGGCGGCTCTGCCGTAATTCTACTGTCTCACACCCAGTCGATGAGTTGATCAAGTTCAACAACTGAATGAGATTTCAGTAAAATCAGGCTAGCAACGCACACTTGAGAGGAGGAAAAGGAATTTCTAGTGATGTCTCATGGCTCGGCCGAGAATCGACCTGCTCTGATACCAACTGTAACACCCCATACATAACTGACTAGTATATTATGCATGAAACGTTAAAATTGATATTGAGTACATACAAAAGCTATAGATATAGAGAGATCCATATAAAATACAACATGATATCCTAATAAGAATTACAACACATGTATCTTCAATGGATCTGCACAGCGGAAAATGAGATCTGACGAGGTCTCCGAGCCATCACCACTTCCAAGTCTTCAGTCCAAACCTGCTACTGACTAAACGCTACTAAACTGCACCTGAAAAAAATATAAATTGATTGGGGTGAGATTACTAAATCTCAGTGAGTCCTCCTATCCTATGGGTCCACTCAGTTCTACAGGGTACATGCATCAACAAAACCGAATCCACCATTGATCCGGGGTTCAACCTCACATCCGGTACAAGTACGGAGAAAACAGGTGACTCGTCCACCATTGGACTTGTCTCACACAAATACACGTAGTATAGCAAACAAGTATGCAAACCCATACCCATGTATGGGGAATCCAGAAGTGTAAACAACCCCGGCTAGGATTATGGAATAAATGCATCCTCGATGAGTAACCTCCTGCCTATTTGTCAAGGGACTTGTACAAGCACACTGCAGGACGGTTAAACGAGTCCACAAGCCTAAATGGCCGTACCATGACCTGGCCTAATTGGCGTCATTATCCCGTTAACCTCCTTCACGCTAGTGAGTTACGCCGAGTACAAACCGCCACCTTGACGCCTGAGCCCATCGGGCGAAAGCCTAGTATTAGTCTACGTGACTTTACTAGAGGTGAGTTACCACATTATGCATTAGCCTACATAGCCGCATAACCCCACCATACCGAGCACGCAAGTGTGTTAACGCCAAGTGAGTAAAACCCCGTACGGAAACTCACGAGCACACTGCAACGGTAGCTCAGATGCACACCATATCGAACAATACACATGAACGGGTTATTCCATTGGACTACACGGTCCGGGAGGGCTCATAGACTACACGGTCAGAGCGCGTCCCAATCTAGCCTGCCGGCCACTTCGATTCAAGCATACAAAAATATGACATAAAGTCAAGGTCACAAACAATGCAATCAATCCAATCGTTTAACCAAAACGATGGAGTCCATAGATTATCATGTATAAAACATAATGGCATAACGCTTTCAAATATGGGTATCACAATCATAATAAGCAATAAACAAACTATGCCATGCTTAACATAAAAATTATTAATCAATTGGTAAAGACATAAGTTCCCATGCTAATTCATTGATTCATTAAGTAGGGCTCCACTATTATTAAATCAATAATTCTGGTTTGGGGACCTATTTAATTAGAAAGTACACGTCGCTAGCTTTCCGACGATATAAAGTTTGCGCAATTCCGATACCCGAGCCGAAAGTTACGACTTTCTAAAGTTTGCTGATTTTTGCACTTTTGCCCAGGGTATCCGATTACCCAGATGCCAGTAACCGATTACTGGCATGAAAAATGCCCAGAAACGCAAATTTACACAGAGTAATCGGTTACCCAAATGCCAGTAACCGATTACCCTGAAGCAGAATCAATTTTCTGCATTTCTAAGGGTTCTAAACCAGTCCTAATGGCTTTTAAGTGATTCCAAGTATCATAATTGATCCCCAACGAATTTATAACATGCATATATACAGAATCATCAGCATGCAAAGGGTTAAAGCAATACAACATACCATAACATTATCAATTAACAAGTTGATCACATGCAATTATGGATTATCACTCAAACCCCAATTCTAATACTAGCATGCAAATTCCCCCAAGTCTCTAACTAAGGACTCACCTTGGATTTAATGGAGGTTAAGATCATGTTCTTGCTGCTATGGTAATCTCTTCTTGCCCAAAATTCATATTCTTCATCATCAAATCCGCAGCCACACCTTAACACACAATCAGCATGCATGTCCCAACTTCAAGCTCACTTTTCTCCTTCAAAACATAAGCTATGAACGCGAACCATAGGTGCAAATCGAAGAGAAATTCGTTAGCTTTCCAATGGGACCGGAATCAGCTCAATCGGAGTTACGAGTTGAGAGATATACCTGTTTTAGTGGAGGCTGCCATGGAATACGAAAATGGAAAATGAGTTATGAGTTCTTCTTGGCTCTAATCTCTTTATTCTCCAAAAGAAATGATTCTCTAACCAAGATATACATCCCTCCATCCAAACAACTCC
Source organism: Vicia villosa (assembly GCF_029867415.1). NCBI lineage: Eukaryota > Viridiplantae > Streptophyta > Magnoliopsida > Fabales > Fabaceae > Vicia > Vicia villosa. The sequence continues at coordinate 27,604,479 of NC_081180.1, read as the reverse complement.
TTATGACTCATGCAAGATGTCTATTGTCCAAAATGCCCTCTAACTATGCCAAAATTACTAGTTTGCCATTTAGTTGGATTCTCACTAATCCACTTACTTCTTAATAGTCCCTCTTAGATCAATATAGAATGAGTCTATATGCATTCTAATTACCACTTAGCCAATTCCTTAATGTATAATTAAACCACTAAGTCTTCTTATTATTCCATAATCGTGCTTAGATTAATGTGGGATATTACAGTCATGGTACAGAATTATTTGGACTACAAGATCATATCAGATTATTAAGCAAGATTTGATAAGTACTAGTCAACAAATTGGAATTCATTTATCAACAGATTTTTTTCTTCCATTTGAACTAATTTCAATAATTCTTTTAGTTTCTTTGATAGGTGCAATTGTCGTAGCTAGACAGTAATGAATCTTTAGAGAACTAGTAATTGAGACTTGTGGCCTCTAAGCTCAACTTGAGTACAAGTCTAGGAAGACAAATGCAACTACTAGAGAAAGAATGAGTCCCTGTCGAAATTCTTCTTCAAGAACGACAAGGAGACATAAGTAACTAAGAAACAAAATTGATCCCTGTCAGAATTATTCAATAAGATTGACAAGGAGATTCATATGCAACTAAACAAAAGTGGTCCTTGTTAGAAGTCTTTAAGAAGACAAACAAGGAAGATCACAAATGCAACTAAGGAGAGAGAATGATTCTCGTCAAAAGCCCTCAACAATGATGAGAAAAGGTTTAATAACTGTAATTATGACTAGTGTGACAAAGTTGAATCACGGTGGAGATGATTCTTTTCAAAATAAAAGATATTACATATGAGTATCAATGCAGGAGGAGATAGTTTCACAAATTTACATTTGAACAACTATGGACTACACTTGGAGTTACTGAAATATGCATCAAGGAAGAGTGTTGAAATTGATGCATACTTCTAGAACATTCTAGCAAAAATAATTGACAATGTTTGGAGAAAACTAGAATAGTCTAAAGTTTCTACATGTGTCTAGATTGTTCTAATAATTCTTAGATTAACTTATAGCTTAGAAAGTTCTATGTCAATGTAATGTAAAAAAGACAAACAAAAGTCTAGATAGTTATATTCTAGAAACATCCTTAAACACCTATAAATAGACAAGTATATGTTTAATTGTATTCAAGCGTTTAAGTCTTTAAGGTCCAATATCAATAACATTGGAGGCTTTATCATACTATTAATCTCCTCCTATAGTAAGATGCTTACTTATGTGTTGCTTCTTGTTCTGTGTTACTAAATGCTCTAATACTAGCTCTCACACAACTATTAACTTTTTACACAATCCAACTACATTCTAAACTACCACTACTACCTCAACTACCAACAAGAAACATCAAAAGTAAAGGACCTCATGAAACTAAGTAGTGCTAGATTTAAATCTTGGAGTTTTTTTACTGATGTTTGATTAGAGTTGTTGTATATCTTCTTTTGAAGTCAAAATATCTTTGGCCTCCTATTAAAATTTGATTAGAGTTGTTGTATATCTTCTTCTTAATTTTATATGATTTAATTTGGAAATTAATTAATTGTTGTATTGTGAGTTGTGTACCTTAAATGATGTATTGAAAGTTGTGTATCATAAATGAGATGCAATGTAATTTGCATTGAATCGATTAAATTGTGGTTTATTAAATAACAGAATAATTTGAATTTGAATTTAAATTAAATCTATAATAAAGTTAATTTAAAAATATAATAAATCATAAATTGATTTAAATCAAAAATAAATTTATTAATTAATTTAAAAATATATAAATAAGATAATAAGATTGTTAAATTACTATAAATAAAATGTAACAGTAAAATTAAAAATAACTTATGTGTGTGTTTATATTTTTAAAAATTTAAAGGTGTCTATTAAATTTTAGGGTTAAATACGTTTTTAGTCCCTATAAATATGGAACCCTGCATTTTTAATTAGTCCATATAATTTTTTTTTTTCAATGAATGGTCCTTCTAAAATTTTTATACATGTAATTTCAGTCCATGCTATTTTCTAAAATTTTAAAAACTGTTTAATTACCTTTTAGTTTTTAAATTTTTGAATAATTTTTTTTTATATATGTTTAGAATACTGTAAAATATTTATTTACCAAGTTTTAGAATTTTTTAAAACGAGAAGAATTAAATTTGAATTTTTCAAATTTCAAAAAATAATGATAAAAGTAATGAAAATCTCAACTTAGAAGTTAAATTTCGAGTTTCTTTTTTTTCCAGAAACTTTTTAAAACATTATGAACATGTTTGCAAAATAATCATTCTAAAATACACATTAGTTTGACAGTAGGGACTGAAACTAAGTGCATAATAATTTTATAAGGACCATTCATTAAAGGAAAATTTTATAGGGACTAAAAATGCAGGGTCGCATATTTATAGGGACTAAAAACATATTTAACCCTAATTTTTATTTATTTATTTAGAATCAATCTAAAGTCATACCATTTTTAAATTATTCTTTTATTTTTATTTTTACCCTTACATGTTTTTTTTACAATATAGTATTTGAATTTTTCAATTATTTATTTTTCATTTATTATAAAACAATTTTTAAATTCTAAATTATAAATTTAAATTGATTTTTTGTTTTGTATTTTGATTATTGATTGAATTGAGATTTTTTTTTTAAAAAATTTAATAACATATTATTTTTATTTGTGAATAGATTTATCTATCTTCATCCATGAGAGTATATGCACCTATTCTAAGAATATCAAAAAGTTAATTACAAATAATAAATAATAATTTAAGATTTATTAATGTATATATTAGTAGGAAAAAAAATAGATCTAAGAATATCGAAACAAAAGAAAAAAGAGTGACAAATCGTTTTTTATTGATTATTTAGTTTTTTCTTTTTAATAGCATTTAATGATGTCTTCTTAATTTTAATTGATTTAATTTGACAATGTATTCATTATTGTATTATGGTTGTGTACCATAAATGCAATACAATGCAATGCATGTATGGCGATTATTACCAATTTATTTGATAAAATTATTATTATTAAATAAGTGATTTGAATAATTGTATTACTTATTTATTAGTTATATGCTGAAGGCAGAGTGATCCATGATAACATTCTTATGGCATATGAGTTGTTGAGAGGATACAATCACAAGCATATTTCACAGAGATGTGGCATTTAAATGGACATCTAAAAAGTGTATGATACGATTGAATGAACATCATTGGAATTATTATGAAGGAGATGAATTTCTCAAGTAAGTTCATTGCTTGGGTTATGGAATGTGTCAACATGGTTTCTTACAAATATTCAATAAATGGCCAAGTTACTGATCTACTCAGAGCAAAGAGAGGTTTCAGGCAGGGGGACCCAATGTCTCCATTGCTCTTTCTCCTGGTTATGGAGTATTTACACAGATGTTTGGCCAAGCTACAACTAAACTCGAATTTTAATTTCCATCCCCTCTGTGAGAAACTCTGTATAAAAAACATCTGTTTTGCAAATGATTTAATAATGTTTACAAGAGGAGATGCAATGTCAGTCAATATTAGGATGAAAATATTCAATGAGTTTTCACAAGTTATGGGACTAAAAGCACACCCTGCCAAATGTAAATTGTACTTTGGAGATGTCCACCAAATTGTGAAGGAAGAGATTATGGCTAAAATTAGATTCAAGGAAGGGGATCTCCCTTTTAAATACTTAGGTGTTCTCTTGGCAAGTAGGAATCTCACAATCAATTAATGTCAACCCCTTATCGAAAAAGTCACTGCTCGTACCAAGCATTGGTCTGCTCGTCTTCTTAGCTATGCGGGTCGGTGTCAACTAATAAAGAGTGTACTCTTTGCTATGTCTGCGTACTGGTTGCAGGTTCTTCCTCTCCCGAATCAGATTATGAAGCACATTGACACTATATGTCGCAGTTTTTTATGAAGTGGCTCTAATTGTAGCAAAAAAGCACTAATTGCTTGGCAACGATTTGTAAACCAAAAGCTGTTGGAGGCCTATATATGGTGAGTTTGCAACATTAGAATCAAGCTACATTGGGAAAATTACTGTGGAACATCAATATAAAAGCAGATCGGCTGTGGATTTAGTGGTTGGATACCTTTTATTTCAAAGAATGTGATATTCTGGACTGGCAGACTACAACTTCCTGCTCATGGATTTTGAAAAAAATTGTCAAATACAAGGATAGTTTAAGAAGCAAAGCATATTGGTCTGAAGTTGTAAAGACAGAGAAATACAAAACAAGTATCATGTACAAGGCTATATGTGGAACTCATGATCAAATGAGATGGAAACGAGTTCTGTTTGATAATTTTGTGAGGCATAAAATTGGTTTCACACTTTGGATGGCATTGATGAAAATACTACCAACAAAGGAAAGATTGGTGAGATTTGAAATTATAGGTGATCCTAAATACTGTTATTGCAATATGGAGGAAAGTCTGCAACATCTATTGTTTGAGTGCAGGTACACTAAGCAAATATGAATGACATTCTTAATTGGTTGAAGGTGCAACATATCCATATGGAGTGGGACCAAGAGATAGAATGGCTCATAAGAACTACAAAGAAGAAAGGCTTGCAATGGAAAATGGTGAAAATGGCGCTTGCGGAAACAATCTATAAAATTTGGCATGAAAGGAATAACATCATCTTCAATGGAAGAAGTATCGACCTGAAACTTTCTGATAAGATTATATCCATTGTAAAAACTAGATGTAGTAGTGTTAGAAGATTGAGTATACGAGTTAATGGTACGCAACTCAAAAAGTTGGGTAAGGTTACCCTTAGTATAAAATGTCTTGAAAACAACAACCAAATGTATTATTTAATAAATAATTAAATATGTAAAAGTTAAATGGTGTTATGTGATTGGCTGAAGGTACACTACCCATCTTTTTGTGATGGGTAGAGAAGTTGTCCCCCAAGTTAATATGTATACTTAGTTAGTGGTTGTTTTTGACTCCTGGATCTTCGGATCAGATTGTAATCACTGTGGTAATAAAAGTAATGCTTTGATTCCAAACAAAATTATATGCTAAAGGTGCAAAAATAAATTCTAATTTAGATGTAATTATGCCTCATATATTTTATTATATTATCATGACAAAATTAAGATAAATTATTTAAAAAACATCGAAGAAATAGAGAAAACGAAACAACATCATATTAGTTGGTTAACAAGTTTCTACATCAAATAGCAATTTTTTGAAATGAGAGAATAAGAACAATGATCAAGTGTATTTTAAAAAAATCTTATCTAAGAACACAAAAATAATATGAGTTCACTAAAGGATAGATCAACACAAAAAGAAAAGATTCATCCGACATATGAATTCATAAAAAATATATGGATTCATCAAAAAATAATTAAATTGAACAACTAAGATCAATCAACATGGAAATGGACATAAGTACTACTAAGTAGTAACATGCAATATTTGCCATAGTGGTCAAGGATTTCAACCCAAACAGTGCATGCATGGGCTTCAGGCAATGTTGAAAAGTCATTAGCTCGTAATCATTGAGTCACAACTTGAAATACAATGTTATCTTTGACATCATGTCTGTTGTGAAAAACAATACCAATAACAAAGTATAATAGGGAATTAGGGAACAGAAGAAGAGGAACACAAGAATTGGTTATAACTGCTATTCTTTCACTTTCTCTTAAAACAAGATTACAAGTTTACAAGAATAACAAATAACCTCTCTCACCCTAAATTAGGATTTGCAGCTTAGCAATGATGAGAGACTAGTATGCTATTTATAATAAAACCTAACATACTAACTAATGGGCTTTTTCAGCAAGGCCCATTACACAAGCCAACTTAATAAACAAGCTAACTTAACAAATTAGGGTTTAAACACTAAAACCTAATTTAACATGCTAACAACCCTAGCATCTTCGACATCTGCATGCTAGACCCATCTTCGACTACATCATGCACACTTCGACACCAGCATGTGAACAATCCTTCGACTTCATGCTTAACTCTGTCGAACTGTCGAACTAAGAAACTACCCTTCGACAATACTAGAGTTCGATCCAATATCTCACAAATCTCTACCTTGGACCTAACTCTACAACGTCAAGGAACAAACTAGCTTTCTTCATGCAGCTTTATCAACTGCATACAGTGGAAAAACTTGAAACTGCATACAGTGAACTGACTTTTATTTTTTATATGCAACAATGTTGCGGTGAGCATGAGTCGCCACCGACTTTTATTTTGTCCAATGTTAGGAAAGGTAAAAAGTACAGAAAAAGACCTTTTTGAAAGAAAACGGGCTCGGGGGGTAAGTTATGAAAAGGGAAGGTGCAAGCACCCTTTTCATCCGTAGTTATCTACGGGCTCTTAATTTGCTTAGCTCATGTTTGTTTGTTTTGAGTTGAAAAGAGGCATAAGGACTTTAGCGTGAATGCGTAGCCTTAGTTTTTCGAAAGAGTGTTGAAAAGATATTTTTGTTGAGCTAGGCAGATTAAGAACACTACCCTAACTAATTGGTCCTTTTCTATACTTTTTACGGTTCCTAGGATTATCCATACTATATAGAAGTAGGAAATCCTTGTTTATATTGGACGTATGGGTCATCGAAGGGTCATCGAGGTCGTTGAAGGCAACAAGTAGAGGAACCTTAGCATTTTAGCGGGACTATCATCATTTTTTGAGGGACAAGATCATTTACCGAAGGCAACCTTAAGGGACATCGAGGGACTATGATCTTTTATGATGATTTTACTCGAGGGTCATCGTTTTGCTAAGATACCTCTACATTCGAGGGATACGACCTTTATAATTATTCGTAAGGCAACCAAGAGGGGCGTACCCTAGAGGTGAGTGTGTGCAGCAATCACGTGTGTTATGTTCAGTTATTTTATTTATCTTTTAATTAAAGGTGATCTAAAGATTAGTTTTATCTTGTCATACAATCCTAAGGCATACATCTAAACAGTTAAATATGTGCAGGAAATAAAGAGCGGAAAATAAAGTTTCTACGCTATTACAAGGCTTCGGGGAGGGGATTACAATTTGCCGAATAGGGGATGAAAATTACGAATTAATACAAAACCCAAATAGAAATTAAAATGGAATGAAATAATTAATGTATACGAAAGCTTATGAGTATCCCCAAAATAGTCCGAGTCCTCAAAGGAGGTAGTACCTCGCACAAACACGAAAAATGTTAGTACAATATATCAAATGATGCATGATTAAAATGACAAAAATATGAGCAACAATTAATTTAAAAATTAAAGAGATAGCAAACGTATTAAATTCTAACAAATAATAATTAAAATATTTTTGTATTTTTTGAATATTAATAAAAATAAATTAACTAATACCTTTTTGGTGTTTTTGAGATTTAAAAAGAAAATCTAATTAACAATAATATCTTTGTATTTTAATAAAGAGAGAAACATTTTTTTTTTTGTGTTTTGAATAATAATCACTGATGAAATAAATTAAAGCACATAAACTTAAATAAACTAAAATGAATTAGTATAACTAAATTGATCAAGAAAATTTAAATAAAGAAAATATGGGTGCACAAGGAATAGAGAATGTTCTTATTAGATCAACATATGGGCCTAAATCAAATTCTAATGCTGAGTTTTTAATTCACTTTCAAGCTAGATATATGGTGTATTTTTCATAATAACAACACTTAATTCCTTTGACATTTTCAACATCAAACTTCATCCAATAACACCAAGACACGTGGCATATTTAATTATAATTAAAAAAAATCAGCAAGAGGAACAATACAACATACACCCATACGTAGAGAGAGAAAGATGTGTGGTACTCTTCTTTCTTTTTCAAAGAAACAAACTCCTCACTTTGCTTCTTCTCACAGAGCAAAATTCCTCTTCTTCATCTTAAAATTCAGCACAAGAGAAAAGATGCAAACACACATTAATAGAGAGAAACATGAATTGAAAATGGGAAGGACAAAACAAACCAACGACAATTGTGATTGCCGGATCTAATCGCGGCTGAATCTTGAAGTTATCGCGGCAGCTGCAGTGCACGGTGGAAGGAGGCTGGTGGCTCCGAGGAGAACGTCGGTGGCCCTCCGACGGCGTTCGTAGTGATGCGATTGGGAGGGCTGGACGCGCGGTGCGGTGGCTTCTTCTCCGAATCCGGTGATAGCGGAGCTTCGCGGTCATCGGCAAGGCGGTGGTTGCGGATTTGGTGGCGGTTCTTGTGTGCGGCTGTTTTGTTTCTCTTTCTCTATTGTATTTTGTTTTTCTTTCACAACCTGTAAACAAACTGAAAAAAAGAAAAGTAGTACTAATAATGAAATAAAGATAGAATTATCATGAATTTTGAAATGGTTATTTGGTGGGATTAATTGTGATGTTAAGCATCATGTGATTTCTGCAGGTTAGATTATGTGAAGGTGGATGATTTTAACAAAAAAGGATGAAACTTTTATTTCTGAGGAATATATTTACATATTGTGGTTTTGATGGTAGATTAGGATGTGATTTAAGTGATATAGGTTTGTATTGTAAAAGATAGTTTCATGGTGCATTGAGAAAGACAAGGTTTTTTGTTTGTTGGGAAAATGATTTGAGAAAAGTATCTCCTCCTGGTGTTTGTACGTGAATGAGTTTTTATAATCTCATAAATTTGCCCAAATGGTATCAAACAAGATATTAATTGATATAATGAGCCTAGTCAACCATGATTAATCCCTTTTAATATTTGAAGATTTTTGTCTTGAAGATGTTTTGGTATGTTTGAAGATTTTAACGTGTGAATATTTTGGAATTAATTGGAAAGTCTTTTTTTGTTATTTTTGTGAATATAATGGAAAAATTAATAATTAATAATAATAAAAAATTAAAATAAAAAACGAAAATTAACATAATAAAATTATTTTTGTGATTTTTTAATAAAATACTACTAAAATAAAGTTAGAAATAAATAAAAATGGAAAATGTCAGAAGTGGGATTTGAACCCGAGACCTTGTACCTGTCAGCCTTACTTGTTTACCAATTAGGCTACATTATTTATTCGAAATAAAAAACCAATTGAAAGTGTATGAAGCATCGGCCAGTATTTTGCTATTCATTAAAATATAAATAATTTAAGAGTAAATTATTATATTTTAAAATAGACTCTAAATCGAATATTTATAAAATTCAGGATATCAATGTAAATGAACCCGAGATTTTATAAAATCCAATTTTAAAAATAGTTTTGAATTTTTGAAAAGTGTGGGCAAATTTTGGGGTATGACAGCTGCCCCTGTTCAATCTTCTTAAACCTGAGGATGTAGATTGGCTTGTGTGCCAGTCGGAATCTGAAGGTGGAAGAGGATTGAACACTAGAATACCAAGAAATTTGCCCTTGCGGATGTAGGGATTTTTAGCGGAGATGGGCTTAGAGATGCCATCTAGTTGAGTGGGGGGTTCATGCTTCCCAGGGTGTGTATATGATAGATCTTCAGAATGTTTGGGGTTCAAGCTTCCAAACGTATATCTGGGATAGAGATTTATAGATGTTCGGGGTTCGAGCTTCCGAAACATTTCTGTCGTAGATTTCGGATTATCCGGGGTTCAAGCTTCCGGAATATATCTGTTGTAGAATTCAGATCATTCGGGGTTCAAGCTTCCGAAACATATCTGCCGTAGATTTCAGAACATCCGGGGTTCATGCTTCCGGAACGTTTCTGTCGTAGATTTCAGATTATCCGGGGTTCAAGCTTCCGGAACATATCTGTTGTAGAATTCAGATCATTCGGGGTTCAAGCTTCCGAAACATATCTGCCGTAGATTTCAGAACATCCGGGGTTCATGCTTCCGGAACGTTTCTGTCGTAGATTTCAGATTATCCAGGGTTCAAGCTTCCGGAACATATCTGTTGTAGAATTCAGATCATTCGGGGTTCAAGCTTCCGAAATATATCTGCCGTAGATTTCAGAACATTCGGGGTTCATGTTTCCGGAACGTTTCTGGCGTAGAATTCAGATCATCCGGGGTTCAAGCTTCCGGAACATATCTGTTGTAGAATTCAGATCATTCGGGGTTCAAGCTTCCGAAACATATCTGCCGTAGATTTCAGAACATCCGGGGTTCATGCTTCCGGAACGTTTCTGGCGTAGAATTCAGATCATCCGGGGTTCAAGCTTCCGGAACATATCTGTTGTAGAATTCAGATCATTCGGGGTTCAAGCTTCCGAAACATGTCTGTCGTAGTTTTTCTTTTTAGAACATCCGGGGTTCATGCTTCCGGAACGTTTCTGGCGTAGAATTCAGATTATCCGGGGTTCAAGCTTCCGGAACATATCTGCTGTAGAATTCAGATCATTCGGGGTTCAAGCTTCCGAAACATATATGTCGTAGTTTTTCAGAACATCCGGGGTTCATGCTTCCGGAACGTTTCTGACGTAGAATTCAGATGGTCCGGGGTTCATGCTTCCGGAACATATCTGTCGTAGATTTCAGATCATTCGGGGTTCAAGCTTCCGAAACATATCTGTCGTAGATTTCAGAACATCCGGGGTTCAAGCTTCCGGAACGCGTAGAATTCAGATGGTCCGGGGTTCATGCTTCCGAAACATATCTGTCGTAGATTTTGGATCCTCCGGGGTTCAAGCTTCCGGGGTGGATTTTTCAGGAATCTGGGGTTCAAGCTTCCAGACTATACATTTGATAGTGATTGATTTGTTGATGATACTCGCCTGACTGGTTGGTAGACCTGAAAGACAAAGTTAGTTTTATGCAATGTCATGATGCATGTAATGTATGTTTTTTGAAATGAATGAGAGTGTTAGGCATATGACATGAGGTGTATGATGTATGAATGCAAAATGTTGCTAATAACGACAAAAAAATTGTAGCCGTGTTTGGCGGGGAAAATAAATCCCTGACTGTTCAGCGCCTTTGAGAGATTTTTTTGAATCTCGACTTGACTGCCCCAGATGAATTGGATAATAACATGTCATGCCCCTTGTACATATTGGCATTTTAACCAAATGAGTCATTTGTAGGAAAAATTTCTGCTTTTGACGTGCTTTTGAAGCGACTTCGTCTGTCTGGAGGACTTTCTGAATTCTGTGATACCACAAGCAACCTGCCCCAGTATCATGAGTTTAGGAACGATGCCCCTGATTGATCAACACTTTTTGAGAGAGTCTTCGAGTCTTAACTTGGTTGCCTCAGATATATGAATTCTTACTCAAAAAGGGTATTCAACTTTTTTTGTGCCCCTAAGGGTGATCAGTATTTGAGATATTCTTGCTCGAATTCAACGGAGTTCTGAAGACAAATTGTCCCTTGGGAGGATTAAAATTTTCATCTGCAGTTCATGATGTAAGCTTTCCTGGTGTCAAGTACTTGTTCATATGCAAAGAATGTTTAGTATGAGAAATATAATTGTAATGCAAAGTTCATGTTTGTCTTGAAGTTTAAAGAAGAATGTTTTTGAAAGGATGTCAAAACATCAATTTTTTTAAAAGGTGATGTGATACCAACTCAAGTGTTTAGCAAAACTCCTAGGAGTCAGTTTACAGTATTCTCGTTATAGTATGCTTTCGAATTAATCCTGCCTCAATTAGGACTTTTGAGGGTTGTAACGTGGCCAGGTTCACGGTTTTTTAGAAGAAAGGATTTTTAGGCTCAAAATTTTATTGGTGCCCACCCCCTTCGTGATATTCTCCAACCTAAGTTCAGTTAACTTGATGCGAGCATTCATCCTTCAAGAGGAGTTTGAGACGATTGAGGAATCAATGAGGCGTTTGGACATGGCAGTCACTTTACCTTTCATATTTTGTGTCTGATCACACGACTTGTTCTTTGAATTTATAGTCACACGACTTTGCCCTTTTGTTGAGGATATTTTTTTGTTTCCCTAACTTTTGCCTGGATAAATTATTTTGAATTTCGAGTTTGAAGACCAGCGGGATGCCCTAACTTTTGCCTAAGTCATTTGTTTTCAAGTTTTTTGACTTAGCGGGCTTTATGTTCTCTTCTTCTTTTTTATTCATTCTTTTTTTTTGAACAACTCATATGATTCTAAGACGTCTTCGATTCGTTGGAGAGATAGTGACTGCCTCATTTCTTGGTTGATGAGGGATAGTCGTTGTTGCATTGTCATATTTTGACCTCCTGTTGCGAGAGATGACCATCGCGGTCTCGAATTTTCCTCAACTTTTTTGAAAGATAACCATTATTGTATCCTTAGATTCGTGTTCCTGATGAATTTTGAATGCTCAATCAAATTAACTGAATACTACCCTGCCCCTGGGTTAAATGTGAGGTTTTTTTTGTATAGAAAAGAAACTCCTACTTCAAGGCTCAAAAGGGGTTGGCAAGGGATTAACTTCCTTATATCTCCAGTGTTTGGGAATTTGAAACAATGCCTGTACATCATCAACAGGGTTTTACTCGAAAGCACACCATTTGAGATTATTGGTATTATGTGTTCGTCATTCTCTCTTCAGAGTCATCATGCTTTATCATTGAGAGTTTGGTATCACAAGCAAATAAAAACATATTAGAGCGAGAGCGAATGAATTTTTTCAAGACAAACACATCCAATGCATCGTTATTATAGTTCAAAAACAAACAAGTATTGCATATAGACAGTATTGAACGAGAACAAGAAAGATTACGCATGAAAATGCATGAGAAATTACGAATTGCCAATATTGAGGAGATTTTCTCCGTATGGACTTATTGCTTCAGAAGATCCATTGAGTCGAAGGAGAACTTCAAATTTGGCTTCCAGGTACAAATGATGATAACCTTTGTGTCGATCAGGCTTTGAACCTTGTCTCGGAGTGGCTGACGATCATCAATCGGATAGTCAAGTGCCATGAGTTGTAAGTTTCCAGCTTTAGGGATTTGAGGTAGAAAATGAGAAGCTCGTTGTCTGGAAACCTGTTATGCAATGATATGTATGCAAATGCATATGCAATGCTTTCAAGGATCTTTTTGGAACCCAATTTGCAACATTGACATGTAGTTGCAGCTTTGTTGAAGAACTTCGACTTCCGTCTTTGAACGTCCTTCTTTAAGAATCAGGCTCACCATATCCAGTGGGTCATAGCCTCTGATTCGGGATACCTCTGAATTTGAAGGTACATGGCTAGAGGAAAATAAATCCTCTTGCCCCTTGATAGGTATGGTGCCTATAAACTGAAGACACATGGCTAGAGGAAAATAAATCCTCTTGCCCCTTGTTAGGAATCTGGCTCTTGAGGATGGCACCTGGAATTGCGCGCCCTAAATACTTGAGATCCTTGAAAAAGGTTAGTTAGGTAAAGAGTTCAAGTTGTTAGCGTACACAAAAATCCTGCAAGGAAACCAAGAGGTTAGGGTATAAACAATCCAAACGGTTAGTGTATAAACAAATCCTGCAAGGAAACCAAACGGTTAGATAATGAATACAAACAAGTCACACAAGTAGCCTTAGGTTTAAAGGCTTGCATGAAGTTCAAAGGTAAGTACCCTCCCCACTGAGGTTTAGTTGGTTCAACCTGTCCTAGAATAGTAACCGGGTTCTATGGTGCTCATATCCTTGATCTTTCTCGAAAGCATTATCTCAGTCAGCGCTCGAGTGGCTGACCGAAAACATCTCGAAAGATTGATCTCAATGAGTGTAGCTTCGAGTATCAACCAGCTTCGGTCAAGGTCCAAAGCCGGCCATCTCACTACTTCTTAATAGGCCAAAGTCAAGTTCAACTAGGGTTCTAAGGGCAAATTAGTGCTTCACGACACTACATGGTAGCCTAATGTCTCCTCGATCATGTTCAAGGGCCATCAGAACCAACCAAAGTGTCACACTAACGGTGGCCACCATATCAACCATATCGGGACGAGCCGTACAGTCTCCTTGGTCTATTGCCACATACCTAAGGTACACTAGATCCGGGTGTAGGATCTTTCACACGAGTAAACCCAAACAATGCCCTTAAAAATAAAGCACGCAAAACAAACAATTGAGAACATTTATAATGAACTAAAGCCCTAAGGTAAACCCCTCTTAAAAATATGTCCCCAGCAGAGTCGCCAGTTCTGTAACTCGGTGAACTGACTTTTATTTTTTATATGCAACAATGTTGCGGTGAGCATGAGTCGCCACCGACTTTTATTTTGTCCAATGTTAGGAAAGGTAAAAAGTACAGAAAAAGACCTTTTTGAAAGAAAACGGGCTCGGGGGGTAAGTTATGAAAAGGGAAGGTGCAAGCACCCTTTTCATCCGTAGTTATCTACGGGCTCTTAATTTGCTTAGCTCATGTTTGTTTGTTTTGAGTTGAAAAGAGGCATAAGGACTTTAGCGTGAATGCGTAGCCTTAGTTTTTCGAAAGAGTGTTGAAAAGATATTTTTGTTGAGCTAGGCAGATTAAGAACACTACCCTAACTAATTGGTCCTTTTCTATACTTTTTACGGTTCCTAGGATTATCCATACTATATAGAAGTAGGAAATCCTTGTTTATATTGGACGTATGGGTCATCGAAGGGTCATCGAGGTCGTTGAAGGCAACAAGTAGAGGAACCTTAGCATTTTAGCGGGACTATCATCATTTTTTGAGGGACAAGATCATTTACCGAAGGCAACCTTAAGGGACATCGAGGGACTATGATCTTTTATGATGATTTTACTCGAGGGTCATCGTTTTGCTAAGATACCTCTACATTCGAGGGATACGACCTTTATAATTATTCGTAAGGCAACCAAGAGGGGCGTACCCTAGAGGTGAGTGTGTGCAGCAATCACGTGTGTTATGTTCAGTTATTTTATTTATCTTTTAATTAAAGGTGATCTAAAGATTAGTTTTATCTTGTCATACAATCCTAAGGCATACATCTAAACAGTTAAATATGTGCAGGAAATAAAGAGCGGAAAATAAAGTTTCTACGCTATTACAAGGCTTCGGGGAGGGGATTACAATTTGCCGAATAGGGGATGAAAATTACGAATTAATACAAAACCCAAATAGAAATTAAAATGGAATGAAATAATTAATGTATACGAAAACTTATGAGTATCCCCAAAATAGTCCGAGTCCTCAAAGGAGGTAGTACCTCGCACAAACACGAAAAATGTTAGTACAATATATCAAATGATGCATGATTAAAATGACAAAAATATGAGCAACAATTAATTTAAAAATTAAAGAGATAGCAAACGTATTAAATTCTAACAAATAATAATTAAAATATTTTTGTATTTTTTGAATATTAATAAAAATAAATTAACTAATACCTTTTTGGTGTTTTTGAGATTTAAAAAGAAAATCTAATTAACAATAATATCTTTGTATTTTAATAAAGAGAGAAACATTTTTTTTTTTGTGTTTTGAATAATAATCACTGATGAAATAAATTAAAGCACATAAACTTAAATAAACTAAAATGAATTAGTATAACTAAATTGATCAAGAAAATTTAAATAAAGAAAATATGGGTGCACAAGGAATAGAGAATGTTCTTATTAGATCAACATATGGGCCTAAATCAAATTCTAATGCTGAGTTTTTAATTCACTTTCAAGCTAGATATATGGTGTATTTTTCATAATAACAACACTTAATTCCTTTGACATTTTCAACATCAAACTTCATCCAATAACACCAAGACACGTGGCATATTTAATTATAATTAAAAAAAATCAGCAAGAGGAACAATACAACATACACCCATACGTAGAGAGAGAAAGATGTGTGGTACTCTTCTTTCTTTTTCAAAGAAACAAACTCCTCACTTTGCTTCTTCTCACAGAGCAAAATTCCTCTTCTTCATCTTAAAATTCAGCACAAGAGAAAAGATGCAAACACACATTAATAGAGAGAAACATGAATTGAAAATGGGAAGGACAAAACAAACCAACGACAATTGTGATTGCCGGATCTAATCGCGGCTGAATCTTGAAGTTATCGCGGCAGCTGCAGTGCACGGTGGAAGGAGGCTGGTGGCTCCGAGGAGAACGTCGGTGGCCCTCCGACGGCGTTCGTAGTGATGCGATTGGGAGGGCTGGACGCGCGGTGCGGTGGCTTCTTCTCCGAATCCGGTGATAGCGGAGCTGTTGCAAATTATTAATGATAATTAATAATATGATTATGTTCCAAAATGACAAGGAAAATATGTTATGATTTGAATTTTGAATTCGAAGAGTGGTAACTCTTCATGGAATATTGCAACTGTTGGTGAACCATGCTGTGGGCCAAAAGTCATAACTCTTGGAAAAGAAATTGTTTCACCAAGGGTCGCTACCTTGTGAAACAATATCAGCATGGCCTATAAAAGCATAATTTCGGATTCATAATTTAAAAAATCAGAAAAATGCAAATCCTCTAAAATAATTCCAGAGCACTCTTCGCTACATTCGAGTTTTCGCCGGTCTTGCGCAAACTCGAGAAGGCTGAATTATCCTGGGTATTCCTGCGTAGAAACTCCAAGACAAATTGGGAGTGCTTGAAATACTATAAGGAAAGTGTTTCGTGCACGATTCTAGCATCGATTCCATTCGGTTTCAATTGATTTTCTAACAATCTTATAGTAATTCAAAAATGACATCGAGACTTCTGGTTTGAATATCAAAGGATAAAATATTGGGTTGTCATTAATCCAGGTAAGTTTGATTGTTTTCATATAATTAGATCATTGTGCTTGATCACTTATACTATAATTTCTTTTTAATGTTTGATAAATAAGTATTTATTGTTATCAATATGTATATATTGTTACCGACTCTATTACGGCTTGTGATATGTATTTATTGTTAACAACATGTGTATATTGCTGCAATGTAAAAACATTAAAAGAAAAATTACTAATCTTTTTCAGAAATATATAATCATAATCATGATTTATAAACATTTTAATCAAATGAATAACTATATTGCAGTATATGTGTATTGTAGTCTCCCTATATATATAAATATATATCTTTTGTAGATCTTTAAGTAGTATATAACTATATGTGCTGTGTAACCATGATATTTGCAGAGTAAATTTAGTTATATCTTTTGGTTGATCAATGTGTGCACTGTAACGAAACAACACATACATATATGCATGTTACATATGATTCAATTTGATGTTTCAATAATAGTTTAGTTGGAAATGGCTTGAAATTTTTGAAATTAAATTGTTTGATTCTAACGGTAAATATTGTTAACGGTTAAATATTGTTAGTATAATTTGATACTAACATTTTAGTACTATTTGAATTTAATTTGTATAATTGAAATGGTTCATGCACAGTGATGTACAATTTAAACTTTAAGAGACTTATTATTATAAGAATATAAAGATCTGGATCATGACTTATATAGATCTCTGAATTTGGAGTCTAATGTAACTATTGAATCATGAGATGTGGAATTTTGAAAATCTTCATGGAGGATAAGGAATTCGAGATTTCCGCAAATTAAGAACCTCGTGAGGAAAGTTCTTCACGGATTGTTGAAACATAAATCAAAAGTTCGTCAATGATTGTTGAAAAGCAATCTGAACTTAGAATAAGCAAAAGTCTGAAAGGCTAAGGTTTTATGACCGAACAAAATCGATTGTTGACATATTTCTTTTATCTAATAAAAGAAAATAGTGGGAATTTTGTTCGTAAAATTCCTATTATTCTTCAAATGGAAGATGATCCTAAGAATTACAATGAAGAAGTAACTTCAAGGGACCTCTTTTGGAATGATGTTATCCAAGAGGAAATGGATTCAATAATGTCTAACCATACTTGGAAATTTGTTGATCTACCTAAAGGATCAAGACCCATCGGATGGAAGTAAGTGTTTGGAAGGAAGTATCATAAAGATGGTACACTAAACACCTATAAGTCTATATTAATATCCAAGTGTTTAGACAAAAGAAATGTGTTAATTATTTAAACACATATGCACTAGTAGCAAGGACAACAACAATTAAAGTATTGTTTGCATTAGTTTTTGCATGAACTTATAGTTCATCAAAAGGATGTCAAAGGACATTCCTAAATAGAAATCTCAATGAGGAGATTTATATGGAGAAATCGGAAGGTTATGTATATTTTACTAATGAACAAAAGAAGTGTACAAGCTTGTTAAATCCTTGTATGGATTAAAACAAGCACCGAAACAATGGCATTAAAAGTTTGACTTTGTCATTGTAAGATTCTCCGATTAAGGAGGAGACGCACAAGTTAGGGGGAGAATTTTCAATCTTATCAAAACAAGAATTCAAATAGTTTGTCATCATCAAAAAGGGGGAGATTGTGAAGAATATATCTTATATTTAGTTTTGATGAAGACAAAGGTTATCAAATAAGAAAAGGATCTAAAGTGTCATGTACATCAATGATGTGGTTGATCAAGAAGGTTGAACATAGAAGTTCAAGAGAAGATTTGAGAGAAGTGAACATAACTAAGGTACTCATTGCAATTTATACTATTTATTTTAAATTGCTCATAATTTAATCTCTCACTTCATCTAAAAACCTTCTTGCATCATCATGCATGATTATCTAAAAACCTTTTTCATCTAATTCTTGTGAAAAGTGTTTGTACACAAAGTTGTGTAAGAATTTTGTGATATTCCTTTGTCTCCATGTTGATCATTATCAAAGAGACGAATGAAATCTTAGAAACAAAGAGGTTTCTAACTTCCACATTCAAGATGAAAAATCTTGAAATAGTGGGCACTCTTTGCGATCAAAGTAAAACGAAAGAGTGGGGGTTGAGAAAACCACATTCAAGATGAAAGATCTTGGACTAATTGACACTCTTTTGGAGATCAAAGTAATACAAAAATAGTGGGGGTTATAAACTTAGTCAAAGACACTTTGAGAAAGTTCTTGATAAGTTCAAACTATCACGTTTCAAGAAAGTGAATATTCAATTTGATCTTAGTGTCAAAATGATGATGAAAGAGATGTGGCTTTATTAGAATACGCAAGTGAAATTGGTGTTCTAATGTAATGTACTAGACCTGACATAGCATTTGCACTTAGTAAATGAGTAGATTTACTAGCAATCCAAATGGTGAGCATTCCAAGGAAATCACAAGGATTTTGATTATCTTTCAAAACAAAATCTTGACCTCCATTATGGTAGGTTTCCTACCATAGTAGAAGGATATACCAATATGAGTTGGATATCGAGTGTTGGAGTTCATATATTTACAACTAAGTGGATATGTACACTAGTTGGGGTGAGATTTCTTGGAAGAGCAATAAATAAAGATGCATGACTATCTTGGCCATGAAGCCATAGTGTGTGGATATTTCTACCACTGGTCAAAAAAGTTGAATGATTGAGGGACCTTCTGTTGGAAGTTCCATTGGCTATAAACACGGTGTTTCAAAGGTGTTAACACAACGTGACAGTTAAGCCAGTTTAGCAAAAGAATTCAGATAAGTGTAAAA
Source organism: Vicia villosa (assembly GCF_029867415.1). Lineage (NCBI taxonomy): Eukaryota > Viridiplantae > Streptophyta > Magnoliopsida > Fabales > Fabaceae > Vicia > Vicia villosa. The sequence goes on along the minus strand of NC_081180.1, from coordinate 27,585,082 downwards.
TGAAAAGTTTGGGCACTGAGGCCTTAGATATTCTTTCGTGAGAAAATTGATTAAAGATGTAATCATTTCATTCACATATATACGATCGATCTATAATTTGAATGATTCATTTACTAAACCAATGGTCATGGATTAGTAAAGACAATCTCAAAAAGTGTGAGGTTGAAACTCCTTGAATAAGTGTTCCAACAATGATAGCAACCCAATCTGAAGTTAATACATCTTAACCTAAGATTCAATGGGTAACAACAAGTCGTTGATTTGGAAGTTGGTGCAACATTTTGTGACAATGTTGACTATTATATAATTGAGGGTTGAGTTTTTATAGAAACTCTTAATGAGGTTCTATATCGAGGAGGATATGTATCTCAAGAAATAGATACAAATTGAACTTCACCTATATGAATTTCAAGATGGTGCCATCTTAAAGTGAGAGTTGGAGTTTCTCTCATAAAAAATTCATGAAAACAGGAAAAGCACATGGCCATAAATAGTGCTAGGCGAGATATGTAGGCGAAGAACCTTTAAAGAGTGTGTGTATAGTAACGCCGGTCTGATCACATGGGATAACGGTTCAAAGCATAGCTACCTAACGTTCCGATTAGGCTTTGCGTTGTCTTTACTAAGGTTAAGTTCAAATCGAAAGATACCTAACTGTATTAACACTCTTTTGCTTTCTATATTCTGGAATTAGACTTGTCATTATTAGAACAAGTGGGGGATTGTTGCAAATTATTAATGATAATTAATAATATGATTATGTTCCAAAATGACAAGGAAAATATGTTATTATTTGAATTTTGAATTCGAAGAGTGGTAACTCTTCATGGAATATTGCAACTGTTGGTGAACCATGCTGTGGGCCAAAAGTCATAACTCTTGGAAAAGAAATTGTTTCACCAAGGGTCGCTACCTTGTGAAACAATATCAGCATGGCCTATAAAAGCATAATTTCGGATTCATAATTTAAAAAATCAGAAAAATGCAAATCCTCTAAAATAATTCCAGAGCACTCTTCGCTACATTCGAGTTTTCGCCGGTCTTGCGCAAACTCGAGAAGGCTGAATTATCCTGGGTATTCCTGCGTAGAAACTCCAAGACAAATTGGGAGTGCTTGAAATACTATAAGGAAAGTGTTTCGTGCACGATTCTAGCCTCGATTCCATTCGGTTTCAATTGATTTTCTAACAGGAGCTTCGCGGTCATCGGCAAGGCGGTGGTTGCGGATTTGGTGGCGGTTCTTGTGTGCGGCTGTTTTGTTTCTCTTTCTCTATTGTATTTTGTTTTTCTTTCACAACCTGTAAACAAACTGAAAAAAAGAAAAGTAGTACTAATAATGAAATAAAGATAGAATTATCATGAATTTTGAAATGGTTATTTGGTGGGATTAATTGTGATGTTAAGCATCATGTGATTTCTGCAGGTTAGATTATGTGAAGGTGGATGATTTTAACAAAAAAGGATGAAACTTTTATTTCTGAGGAATATATTTACATATTGTGGTTTTGATGGTAGATTAGGATGTGATTTAAGTGATATAGGTTTGTATTGTAAAAGATAGTTTCATGGTGCATTGAGAAAGACAAGGTTTTTTGTTTGTTGGGAAAATGATTTGAGAAAAGTATCTCCTCCTGGTGTTTGTACGTGAATGAGTTTTTATAATCTCATAAATTTGCCCAAATGGTATCAAACAAGATATTAATTGATATAATGAGCCTAGTCAACCATGATTAATCCCTTTTAATATTTGAAGATTTTTGTCTTGAAGATGTTTTGGTATGTTTGAAGATTTTAACGTGTGAATATTTTGGAATTAATTGGAAAGTCTTTTTTTTGTTATTTTTGTGAATATAATGGAAAAATTAATAATTAATAATAATAAAAAATTAAAATAAAAAACGAAAATTAACATAATAAAATTATTTTTGTGATTTTTTAATAAAATACTACTAAAATAAAGTTAGAAATAAATAAAAATGGAAAATGTCAGAAGTGGGATTTGAACCCGAGACCTTGTACCTGTCAGCCTTACTTGTTTACCAATTAAGCTACATTATTTATTCGAAATAAAAAACCAATTGAAAGTGTATGAAGCATCGGCCAGTATTTTGCTATTCATTAAAATATAAATAATTTAAGAGTAAATTATTATATTTTAAAATAGACTCTAAATCGAATATTTATAAAATTCAGGATATCAATGTAAATGAACCCGAGATTTTATAAAATCCAATTTTAAAAATAGTTTTGAATTTTTGAAAAGTGTGGGCAAATTTTGGGGTATGACAATAGAGCAACAACCTTCTAAAGTGTTGCTTTCCAACTAATTGCAGTGCCAAACATAGTGAAAACATATCCAGAAATAGATTTTTCGGAATCCATATAACCTGCATAATCAGAGTCGACATATCCTTCTATTACTGATTTACTATCTTCACCCAAGGCTCCACCATAAATTAGAACTCTATTCAGAGACCCATTTATGTACCTTAAAATCCACTTCAATGCTTGCCAGTGAGCCTTTCCAGGGTTCGCCATGTACCTGCTTACAAGACTTACTGCATATGCTATATCGGGTCTAGTATAGACCATATCATACATCAAAGAACCAACTATATTAGCATATGGGATGCTATTCATATAGGCTCTTTCAACATCAGTACTGGAACACTGATCAATACTCAGCTTGAATTGAGGGTTTGTTGGAGTCACAACTGGCTTCGAATTCGACATACCAAATTTTTCGAGAATCTTTCGTAGATATGCCTCTTGAGATAAGCATAACTTCGAATTCTTTCTATCTCTTCGAATGTCAATTCCAAGAATCCTGGAAGCAGCTCCCAGATCCTTCATATCAAACTCCTTATTGAGTTCAGCCTTCACCCTCGTCACATCTTCAACATTGTTGCTTGCTATGAGAATATCATCCACATAAAGCAACAAAATAACAAATGAATTACCAGGCCAAAATCTGAAGTAAACGTAGTGGTCGAACTGATTTCTAATGAAACTTATGCGTGCCATGAACTTGTCGAATCTCCTATTCCACTGTCGAGGAGATTGTTTCAGCCCATACAAATATCTCTTTAAATTGCACACACAATCTTCCTTCCCCTTTTCGACATACCCTTCAGATTGCCTCATCAGGATCGTTTCATCTAGATCACCATACAAGAACGCAGTCTTCACATCCATCTGTTCCAGTTCAAGATCGAACTGTGCCACCATGGCAAGCAACATTCGAATGGACTTATGCTTCACAACAGGAGAAAACACATCATTGAAGTTGACACCTTCTTTCTGAGTGAAACCCCTTGCAACTAACCTTGCCTTGTATCTTTTCGACGTCACTCCTTCAATTCCTTCCTTAACTTTGAAAATCCATTTACAGCTGACTAACCTTGCCCCAGCAGGTTTCTTGATCAGTTCCCAAGTATGATTATCATGAAGAGATTTCATTTCATCATCCACGGCCTTCAGCCATTCAGTTTTATTTCGACTTCTCATAACTTCCTTATAGTCTCTAGGTTCTTCGTCTAGAACCTCACTTGCAGAGATTAAGGCATAAGCTATAAGATCTGCATATCCAAGTCTCTGAGGTGGCTTGATGACTCTTCTCGACCTATATCTCGATAATAGGTAGTCATCGTCAGTTTCCTCAACTTCAGCATCTTCTGCTTCTTCTTCGACTTTATCTGGGATATGCAATTCAGCATCAACATGCTCCACCTCAACAGGAATCTCTACCTGTTCCAGCTCTTCGCCAGATGTTTCTGTACTTCGACCAACATCATTAGTTTTCTTAAAAGCCATTTCAGCTTCATTGAAAACTACATCTCGACTGGTGATACACCTCCTGTGACCTGGCTCTAGGCACCACAGCCTATAAGCTTTGACTCCTTCAGGGTATCCCATGAACATACATTTCAGAGCTCTAGGTTTGACCTTGTCTTGCCTAATGTGAGCATAGGCTACGCAGCCAAATACTCTCAGTTTGTCGAGATCTGGTGGATGTCCCGACCAAACTTCTTCAGGTGTCTTCATATCTAACGCTGTCGAAGGACATCTGTTTATCAGATATGTTGCTGTCGAAACAGCCTCAGCCCAGAACACCTTCGTTAACCCCGCACTAGTCAACATGCATCTGACTCTCTCCAAAATAGTTCGATTAAACCTTTCAGCCAAACCATTTTGCTGTGGAGTACCTGCAGTAGTTCTATGCCTTGCAATACCAGAGGCAGCACAAAAACTGTCGAATGCCTCATTGCAAAATTCAAGGCCATTGTCGGTTCTCAACCTCTTGACCTTTCTGCCAGTCTGATTTTCAACCAGAGTCTTCCAACTTTTGAAATTCTCAAAAGTTTCATTCTTAGTCTTCTGGATGAATACCCATAATTTTTTGGAATAATCATCTACTATGGATAGAAAATACCTTGCTCCTGAATGTGATGGACACCTTGCAGGCCCCCAAAGATCAGCATGGATGTAATCAAGGGATCCATGTGTTCTTTGTTTGCCTTTGTTGAACTTCACTCTGCAAGATTTTCCAAGTACACAGGGTTCACAAAACTTCAGCTTTTCGACTTTGTCTCCACCAAGCAGATTTTGTTTCCCTAATTCGACCAGACCCCTTTCACTGACATGGCCCAATCTCATGTGCCAGATTTCTGTTTTTGACAAAGGTTTCGTGGATGCAACATTTGTCGAACCACTTACAACTTCAGCCTCAAGGGTATACAAGCCTTGTTTCTTCACGCCTCTCAAGACTTCCTTCAAACCCTTCATGACTCCTAGGATACTTTTCTCTCCTTGGAAAACATATCCTTTCTTGTTGAATTCACCAAGAGAAAGCAGATTTCTCTTCAAATCAGGAACATACCTGACTTCAGTCAACAACCTTATTGACTCATCATGGAGCTTGAATCTCACAGATCCAACACCTGCAATCTTGCAAGCCTTGTTGTTTCCCAGCAATACTGATCCACCATCTTGATCACATAATTCCTCGAACAAGTCTTTGTTTGGAGTCATGTGCCAAGTGCAACCTGAATCCATAATCCACTCCTTCTTAGAGTCACTGCTTGAAACCACAAGAACATCAGATGATTCGAAATCATCTTGAACAATGGCAGCGTTGCCATTATCCTTACCTCCATGATATTTCAGGCGTTCAGGGCACACCTTTCTTGTGTGACCCTCATTCTTACAATGGTAGCATCGAATGCCAGATGCTTCGCCACTGTAAGACTTTGACTGGCTTTTGCCTTTCTTCTTGTCGAACTTACCATCCTTTCGTAAGAGTTTTCCTTTAACGGCCAAACCTTCGCCAACAGTCGAAGGTTTATGCTCCTTTCGTTCATTCAAGTCCTTAGAGTACAAGGCTGATTGAACTTCTTCAAACGTCAGGGACTCCCTTCCATACAAGAGAGTTTCTTTGAAGTGAGCATGTGATCGAGGCAAAGAACACAATAGTAACAGCGCTTGATCTTCATCATCGATCTTCACATCAATATTTTCAAGATCAAGAATCAGCTTGTTGAACATATCCAACTGCTCAGCCAATACTTTGTCTTCAATCATCTTGAATGAATACAAAGCTTGCTTCAGGTAGAGTCGATTTACTAGAGATTTGGTCATATACAAACTTTCAAGTTTCACCCATAACCCTGATGCCGTCGTCTCCTTTGATACCTGTCTGATAACCTTATCACCAAGGCTTAACAAAATTGCGCTGTGAGCTTTCTCGATTATATTCGTCTTCTCTGCTGCCGTCAATTCTGCATTCATGGCTGCCTCTCCCTTCAACGCTTCCAAACAACCCTGCTGAACCAGTAGGGCTTTCATCTTCAAGCGCCACAGACCGAAATCATTCACTCCGGTGAACTTTTCAATCTCATACTTTGTTGAAGGCATCTTCTCCATGCTCACCACACCAATTTGTTGTGAAAAACGATACCAATAATAAAGTATAATAGGGAATTGGGGAACAGAAGAAGAGGAACACAAGAATTGGTTATAACTGCTATTCTTTCACTTTCTCTTAAAACAAGATTACAAGTTTACAAGAATAACAAATAACCTCTCTCACCCTAAATTAGGATTTGCAGCTTAGCAATGATGAGAGACTAGTATGCTATTTATAATAAAACCTAACATACTAACTAATGGGCTTTTTCAGCAAGGCCCATTACACAAGCCAACTTAATAAACAAGCTAACTTAACAAATTAGGGTTTAAACACTAAAACCTAATTTAACATGCTAACAACCCTAGCATCTTCGGCATCTGCATGTTAGACCCATCTTCGACTACAGCATGCACACTTCGACACCAGCATGTGAACAATCCTTCGACTTCATGCTTAACTCTGTCGAACTGTTGAACCAAGAAACTACCCTTCGACAATACTAGAGTTCGATCCAATATCTCACATGTCTAACAAAGCAGAAGAAACCTACGAAGAACGATCGAAATCAGAAATAACCGAAATCAAAGAAAAATTTAAGTTTTATATAAACTTACAACAAAGATGAGAGCTAACTATAGAAAACATGAGAACACCATGAATCGATTTTTGCTATTCCAATGTTTGGTATCGATGTGTGGAAGCCTATTTGTAGAGGGGAAGAATAGAGGGTAAGAAGCATTGATAACCAAAAACGTGTGCAAAATTTAAAAGGGTTTACATTGGAAAGTAACACAAGGATTTGGTTGTTCAACTTCGCATTTAAAGTTTGTAGGGAAAAATAGAAAACCTGAGATACATTCAAGCAGCAAAGTTTGGCTAATCAATGAAAAGGATATTTGGAACTTTTCCAAAACATCTTGTCTTCTTTTATATGGTAGATTGTTTTAGAAATAATGAATAATTACCAAAACAATTTTTAATTTTAATTTCTTAGTTTAAATATATTTTTATTTTATTGATTTAATTTAAATATTTATTAGAATATTAACTTTGAGAGTTTATTTTCTATTTTTTTTTTTAGTTTTTTAATCATTTATAATATATTAATAGCTTATATTTTGATCTCCTATATTAATAAAAAAAAATTGATCCACATTTCTAAAATCATTTTTTTAATCTTAGATTCAACTATTCTTAAATTTTGTTGGTCTCCTCATTTTTTATGATGTGGACTATGTTGAATAAATATTTTTCACGTTAATATTTAAGTTAAATGTATAATAAATTTATTTTTTAATAACTTATAAATTTAATCAAATTATTTTTTTCCATTTAAAAACTGATTGATTTAAGGGAACCTATCATCCATAATAATTTTAGAAAAGACTCCATGAAAATAGTGAAGAGGATAAAGCACTAGACATCAAGACTTCTTAGTTATGCAGGTAGAATGCAACTTATTAGAAGCGTTGTTATTGATGTGGCAAATTGTTGGATGTAGGTTTTTCCTCTGCCTCAAAAAATGATTCTTGAAATAAAAGCGATTTGTCAGAGTTTCTTGTGGAGTGGCCCTGACATGGTTACAAGGAAAGTTCCAATTTCTTAGGAGAATATCTGTGACCCTACAAATGCAGGAGGCCTCAACATCACCTCCCTTGAGGAGTGGAACCAAGAAACCGTTGGAAAGCTTTTATGGAACTTGCAAACAAAGCAGGGTAAGTTTTGGGTCAGGTGGGTTAATAGCTACTACCTCAAAGGGCAAGATGTGTTGCAGTGGACTATTTCTGCTAGCTGCTCATGGATGTAAAAGAGAATAATAAAATGCAGAGAAATAATATGGAACACTACTTGTTTAGTAGAAGTTATGGACACAGGGACTTATATAACTAGATATATGTATAAGGAGCTTAGAGGAGAAAAACAACAAGTGAATTGGAGGAATATTATGCTTGATAATCATGCTAGGCCTTGTGCGCTTTTTACGCTTTGGATGAACTTGAATGGAAAACTGCCTACTAAAGACATGGTGATGCGCTTTGGTTTCATTGCAGAAGCAAAGTGCAGTTTTTGTGATGAACAAGAAGCTATTGATCACGTGTTTTTTTTTGCGTAAAGGGAGTAACTACATTTGGCAAGATGTTCTTAGGTGGATGCATATTCAAAAATTGCCAGAAAACTAGAAGAAAGAAGTGAATTGGATGATGAAGGAAGCCAACAAAAAAGGAAGAAAGACTCATGTCATGAAGATTGCTTTTGCTGAAACAATTTATGAGGTTTGGCGGAATCGTAATAACTTGTACTTTTCAAATAGATATATAGATCATTTGATGGTGAATAAAATTAAGCATAATATTATTGTTAGATGTCTTATGAAAAGGTTGGATAGTCATGTGAATGTTGCCAAAAATTGTATAGAATAGGTTGGATAGTCTCCTGGATCCTAAGAATCGGTTGTATTAACGGTTTTGTTTTAGTTTAATGAGATATAGTGCGTTTATTAAAAAAAAAAAAAAGACTCCATGAAAATGTGAACTTTAAGGTTGAATTATTTTATATAGTCAAATCTCACAGCCTTGTTACAAAATTTTTAAGAAATATTTTGATTTTCTATTTTTAAAATATGATTTTTAGATTGTCTTAAAGTTAATCTTTGCTTCTCCGTATTCAAAATTTTCTTGAGTTTGTTTGTTTCAGTTTAAAAAAATATATTTCTTCTTTGTATTTTAAATAATTGTTTTTTAAAATAGATTTAAATAGTCATTCGATCCTTGTAAGTTGGTGTGTTTTTTATTTTGGTCACTGTATCTTATTTTTCTTGAAAATGGTCCCTGAATGTTAAAATCCTTTTAGTTTTAGTCTCTAAAATTAAAATTTGCAGGAAAATCTGTAAGAAACCTGCAGATTTTCATTCGAATTTTCATTTTAGGGACTAAAATCAATAGAAATTTAACATTTGAGGACTTTATCCCTAAAAATAAAAATACAGGGACAAAAAACAAAATCACGTTAACTTACATGGACCAAAATACTATTAAAACTTTTAAAACTTTTGATATTTGTTTTTCTAAATTTAAAAGACTAATTTAAACACCATATAACATAAATAAATATACATTATTGAAAAGATTAACACGTCAAATTCACAATTTTTTTAAACATAATGTATTTTAAAAATAATTTTTATAAAAATCTATTTGAAATAGTTTTAAAATTAAGTGATTTTTTGAAAATTTGATATTCAAAAATAGTTTCACTAAAATAATAAAATATTTAAAAATAATATTTTAATAACAACTATTCAGATCAAATTTTTTATTTGAAACTTTTATAAAAAAGTTTCTTTTGTAATTTTTTTACATGAACTATACAAATTATTTTAAAAAAACATTTTAAAATCTAAAAGAGTTTAATGGTAGTACACTGACAGTATAAACTAACTTTACACATACAACCAAACAAAATTCTTGCACTTGCGATGTCATATTAGTTTTTTTTAATTAAAATTATATTTTAATTAAATACATGGTTGTGATTGGTTGACTGCGTAAAAATATTTTACGCTGTCAGTGCATGTCCCTTTTTCTCATTCTAAAATCAAAATTGATTTTCTTTTTAAGATCAATTTCTGCCTTTTATCATTTTCGAGAATCCATATAAATATTAATAGAAAACAAATAAATTTTTAATTTTTCTAGTGGAAAAAGAAAATTTTAGTTTGAATACTTTAAGTTATTTTTGTAACGAGAAATAATTTGGGTGTATTAGTGAACTATAAGTGGGTTATTGGGTTGGAGCCCAATTCCTCTTTCATATTTCATCTATAACCTAGACACTACAACTCAGAAAACGGAGAGTGCCGCTAAGAAGAAAAGTTGCAAACAACAAGATCGATCATGTTTCTGCCTCACGAATTGATTATCCAAATCTTACTGAGGTTGCCGGTAAAGTCTCTTTTACGTTTCAAGTCTGTTTGTAAGTTGTGGTTTTCTCTTATTTCTCATGATCCCCATTTTGCAAATTCACATTTTCAACTTAACTCTGCAACACACACTCGTAGAATTCTATTAATATCATATAGAACTCTTCAATCTCGATCCATAGATTTTGAAGCATCGTTTCACGATGACAATGCTTCTTTTTCACACAACCTTGATTCTATCTTTCCAAAGGATTTTAGAGGTTTTGAAATTAGAGGATCATGTAGAGGTTTCATACTTTTCTGCAGTTCCTTAAACATCTACCTTTGGAATCCATCCACTGGAGTTCATAAACAATTTCCTTTATCTCCTTTTGGTTCCATTTTACATACTGAATATTTCTATGGTTTTGGGTATGACGATTCAACCGATGATTATTTGGTTGTTTCAATGTCTCGCATTAATTCAAGAGATCCTCCGTTACGCTTGGAGTACTTCTCATTGAAATCTAATACATGGAAACAAGTTGAGGGTCCTTACCTCCCTTATGGATTCCAGGAGTATGAGCCCAAAGGTGGTTTGCTCTATAAGGGAGCTATTCATTGGGTGGCTTTTCGCTATGATTTACAAAGTGATGGTATTGTTGCATTTGATTTATACGAAAGGAAACTTTCGTATATGCCTTTGCCGAGTGATTGTTATGGTAGTCCTTCGGATAGAGGTTTGTGGATATATGGAGAATTTCTCAGTGTATATACTTGGAATTATAGTAATGATACGGTTGAAATATGGGTGATGAAAGAATACAAAGTTAACTCCTCTTGGACTATGACTCTTGTTCTTCCTATTGATCCCTTTTTTCCTTTGTGTTGTGCAAAAAATGGTGATATTATTGGAACAGATGGTGAAGATGAATTGGTGAAGTGTGATAAAAGTGGACAGTGTCTGGAGCAACATTCTTATCCTAATTACGATCTTACATGTGAATTGACTATGCATATAGATTCTCTGCTTTCACTCCCCGGTGGTGATGGTGACAACCAACAAGCTTAGGATGCTTCACTATTTTCTTGATATTTATATTGAACTATAGCATAGCTCCTACTGTAACAATGCAGGTTTCCCCAAGTGGCTTTGTATGTAGAGTCTTCGCATTCATGGTGAATTGAGAAAGCTTAAGAAGATGACGGACGCAAACTAGAAGAATGAAGAAGAATGATGTTTTGAATCATATGTTTGGATGCAATTGTAGGGTACTATGTCTTTGATTGCATTTGTAACGAGTAAGTGTGCCACATGAGCTAATGTTTATTGGTTGTTTGTATGATTCAATGTTGTTTATGCATGTAGATGGGTTTTATTCTAGTATATGTTTAGGTCAATGTTCATTGCTTGAAATTGTCTTATAAGGTTAATTATTCTGATGAGTTTATGCATGTTAAACAAGATCACTTAAAATTTGATCATAACTACATATCTATTTGAATGAAATAGAAGGTTTTATGGATGCCCAAAAAGAGTGTATATTTGATTTTAACTTGACCTGTTTTTATTAGATGATGAAAGGAAAGCAGAAATTATCTAAACAAGTTTTTTTCTTATTAGGTGTCATTGACAAAATAAACACTTAGCCTAACTATTGATTATGGTTTTCTCTCATCTCTCATGATCCTCACTTTGCTAATTCACAAGGAAGAGGTGGAAATTTAAATTGATTAGGGTGGTCATGAAATTGTTGTGTAAAACTTAATGAGGAAAATGTGAAGCAAGTGGTGAAACAAGTGATGAGGTTCATGATAGTAGAAATAAGAGAATGGATTAGATTGTACTGATGAGGTTATGATGAAGTTAGAAAAGCTTAAGAAGATGATCGACACAAATAAGAAGAATGAAGTTCTGAAATCATATGGTATATGAATGCATTTGTAAGGTGCTGAATGATAGAGTAATATGAGTTTGAACGGATTTGAAGGGTACTGAGTTTGTGGACAGTTTTTGAGTCAGAATGCCACACTAGCTAATGTAATATGTTATGAAATGTTTATTGGTTAACTATATGCAATCAGCTTATTGTTAACATATCGTTATGAAATGGTTATAGGTTAACTATTTGCAATTAGCTTATTTACATTGATAGCTTTGTTTCTTATTTAGATGCCATTGTCAAAACGAACAACTTAACATTTTTTTATACCGTTCATGATTGGCTCTTTAATCAGTCGGCAAATCTGAAAAAAGACCAGAGAAAATGTGGTTGAATTTTGCAGAGGAGAATGCTTCAAAGAAAACAATAGAGATAACTATTTGATTGACTCAATCATACAGTGATATCAAAGCTTTATATGCATGCAAATGCAAATACGATGTGCAGCAGTGTGAAATTTGAACAAGAAATTCAGTGGAGTAGGGATGAACCTCATAAAGAAGAGGTGAAATCTAAATTTGATTGAGGAAGAAAGTGAAGCTAAGCCGAGAAACAAGCGAAGAGAAAGAGATTCATGATAGTAGATTGTACCCAAGTGTTGGATATTATAGAAATAGGAGCTGTTAGAATTATATCATGTAGACTACATTACACAAGGCATTATGTAGGCTCGGGTATAATTTCTTTGAAATATGAAGAATAGTCTTTTAACCAATCAACACAAACTTATCACATAGTTGTAGTATGGTAGTAGTATCAGTTTAATGATACGTCTATTAAACATGAGTTTACTGTCCCGTAAACATGAGTTTAGAGTTAGGATCTAATTTTTAAAACTCTAAAATTTTAAAAGTAAATGATTTCTAAAATAAGGACCTATCCTTAAAAATTTAGGGGTCTAAAATTTAAAAGTAAATGAAAACCAATATTGGCCAGTTGCAACTTTATTTGATGAGCTTGTCAAAGACTGTACATAATAGACAAACATGTAAAGCTGGATTTGTAAAAAGTTGTAGACCATTAATAAGATTTGATGCATATTTTTTGAAAGGAGACTATGGGGGACAATTGGTGGTTGTTGTTAGAAGGGATGAGAATAATCAATTATTTCCAATTGCCTATGCTGTTGTAGAGGCTGAGACAGGATTCTTGGGAGTGGTTCATAAAGCTTCTGATCAAGGACTTGCAAGCCATAAATAATAGGCAATATGTTTTCATCTCTGACCAACAAAAGATATAGAGCCTGTTATATTGTGTTTTTATAGTTCATGTGCTTTTATTTCAGACTTGTATTAATGTATTATGTTTGTATTGTTTTACAGGGACTTGTCATGATGGTTTAAACGACTATGTTATTTTTGCCTTTCATTTTAATGGAAAGAGAAGTTTTGAGATGTATTTTCCAAATGTTTTTGACCAAGAATCAACTAATTGTGATTTGTGGGTATTTGGTGAATTCCTTAATCTATGGGGCTATGGAGCACCGTTCTTTTGTTAATATATGAGTTATGAAAGAATACGGACTGCATTCGTCCTGGACTAAGACTCTTTGTTTTGTCTATTGTTGCCGTTCCGACTCGGTACTTTTATCCAATATGTTGTACAAGAAATGGTGAAATTATTGGAACATATGGTGGTACTGGATTGGTTAAATACGGTGACAAAGGACAATTGTTAGAGCATCGTTCATATTGTAATGATCTTGAAGGATCTCAAGTAGTTGTGTATATAGTCTCTGCTTTCACTCTCTTCTGACAATGAACAAGCTTAAGAAGATGACACAATCAAGAATAATGAGGTATACTATATTTATCTTATTCATCTTGTACTATAGTATGAACTATAGGAATGCTCCATTCAGTAAGGTATTGGAGGGTAATATGATGAGCCAGTATGCTACCTGAGCTCATGTAATATGTTATGGAATATTTATTTGTCAACTGTTTGTAATATGTTTGTTTAAAATGTTGAAACCTTTAATTGCCTGTGTTTTTGTGTGGTTAACTGTTATTGTTATTTATGCATGTGTGTAACAGATTAAGTTCTAACGTATGTTGAGGTCCATGTTTAAAATGGTTTTGTATTGTATTTATAATTTATTTGATGAGTTTATGCATTACATGACTCTGACTCAAAGCACTTTATTAGAAATTTTATCATGGCCACATTTGTATTTGAAGGAAATCTAAGGTTATGTTCTCTAATTTCAGTGGACTCTAGTTACTCTGGCTCTTGCCATTTATCTATTACAAGCTAGAAATAAAAACTCCAATTAATGAGTTACATCGATAAGAAAGAAAATTACTACCGGAAGCATTTTATTTTTAAAACTAGAATCAAAGCATACATGATAGCTTTGCATACATGCTTTAAAGAAACTGTGATTTGCGCAGTGAAAACAAGGCAAAACAATAGTTTGATAATAGATTGAATGAAGAAACATGTCAGTGAAGTGTTAGCTATGTGATAATAGTTTGATCTTGAATGCCAGTTTAATTGATAATAATTCTCTTCTACCTCAAATTTTGTTATTGTAAAAAGAATAAAAAAGAATGAAGAAACATATTATAGAGAGCTCATTCTGTCACTGAACACCTTATGTAAAAAACATATTGCCACATTTGTAATTTATTTGATGAGTTTATGCATTACATGACTCTAATTTCAGTGGACTCTAGTAACTTTGCTCTTGCCATTAATCTATTACAAGCTAGAAATAAAAACTCCAATTAATGAGTTACATCGATAAGAAAGAAAATTACTACTGGAAGCATTTTATTTTTAAAACTAGAATCAAAACATACAGTTTCTTTGCATACATGCTTTAAAGAAACTGTGATGTGCGCAGTGAAAACAAGGCAAAACAATAGTTTGATAATAGATTGAATGAAGAAACATGTCAATGAAGTGTTAGCTATGTGATAATAGTTTGATCATGAGTGCCACTTTAAATGATAATAATTCTCTTCTACCTCAAATTTTGTTATTGTAAAAAGAATAAAAAAGAATGAAGAAACATATTATAGAGAGCTCATTCTGTCACTGAACACCTTATGTAAAAAACATATTGCAAGCAGTCATCAACAAACCTTAAATTTCCCAGAGTTCAATAACTTTATTTTTTAGCCAAAGACAAAGATATTTTATTAATAGCTATAAACTCACCCAAACACAAGATACCAGGATGGAAGAGTATAAACATAAAGCTATATATCAGAGTCAGATTTCAGCTTCTTTAAACTAACAGACACTCAATAATGCCATGAGATGAGACTGAACCTTGTCTATGGGTTGCTACCCTCAGCCCCCTCACCTATAATTCCAAGTGTCACAATGATTTGACACTGCAGAGGCAAAAGTTATGACACTCATGAGCATGCAGAAATAGAAGCATGGAAAATGATCATAGCTATTGCACTGTTGTATCAAACAAAGAATTATGTGAAAAGAGGTAGTGAACACGGTGATTTCAAGGCATCCTGTTTTTCAATTTTTAGTGGTTACTGAGCATTAATTCAATTAAAATAAATTTCAGAATTTTTACAAATAATAAAAAGTGATTTATATTGTAATTAACCAGGTCAGCCATGCCACCTAAGCTTTTTTAATGACACATCAGCGTTTTGGGAGGGGGGGAGTGGAGGTTAGGACCAAAATCGTGGATTTCAAAGAGGCAGGACCATTTTCGTGAGTTGGTTAAAACACGAGGACCAAAAGTGTAATTAAGCCTAAATTCTAATGTATGTTGAGGTCCATGTTTAAAATGGTTTTGTATTTATAATTTATTTGATGAGTTTATGCATTACATGATTCTGACTCAAAGCACTTTATTAGAAATTTTATCATGGCCACATTTGTTTAATAATAGATTGAATGAAGAAACATGTCAGGGAAGTGTTAGCTATGTGATAATAGTTTGATCATGAGTGCCAGTTTAATTGATAATAATGCCAAGTGTCACAATGATTTGATATCAATTAGACACTGCAGAGACAATTGTTAATTAGAATTGGAACAATGTTTGAAAGAAGAATTTAATAAGGTTTCCTTTTTCGGAAGGATGCTATTCTATGTTCAAAACATCTGTTAAATCATCTTATAAGATGTTAACCTCCACTAATGATGCTTGGGAATGAGGCGTTAAATGTTAAGTTGTAGCATAAATTCATACTGTCATAGAATTAATTTACAATTTTTAAAAAAATGTTGGGTCAATTTGGTAATTTAGAAAATATGAGGACCAGTTTGCAAAATTTGAAGAAATAATAGTAAGAAATATATTCTATGGAGTATGAGAGAAATTTCAAATTCTTTGGTTTTTTGTGTCATTTCAAAATGATTAAATTTAACTTAGATAAACTACTCTATAAATTTTCATCATTTTAACAATTATTCATTTTTGTATCCAAACAATAAATTTCATGAAAATCATTTTAAATTCCCTCGAAACATTACAATACCTCATTAAAATGCTTCATTCAAACACACTCTTAGATTGTGTTTGGATGAGGTAATTGAAAATTTTAAAGGAAATTAAAATTCAAAGCAATTCAAAAAATTCTATTGAAATCCATTCATTTTAAAATTATTTGTTTAGATGGAATATTAAGATAATTCATTGTTAAATTCTTGGGGTCATTTTTTATAAAATTTAAAAATTTTGGACCAAATTAAAAAATTGAAAAGTAGGGACCAATTTGCAATTTTTAAAAATTTGAAGGACCAAATTGTAAATTTTGAAAATTATTAAGGGCTAATTTGCAATTTTTTGAAAATTTTCGGGTCAATTTTGGAAAATATGAGGACCAATTTGTAAATTTTGAAAAAATAATAGTAACAAACACATTCTATGGAGTATGAGAGGAATTTCAAATTATTTGATTTTTGATGTCATTTCAAAATGATTAAATTTAACTTAGATAAAATACTCTATAAATTTTAATCATTTTAACAATTCTTCATTTTTGTATCCAAACAATAAATTTTGTGCAAATTATTTTAAATTCTCTTAAAACATTACATTACCTCATTAAAATATTTCATCCAAACACAGTCTTAAATTAATTAAATAATGTGATTCATGAATTTTCTTTTATGCAAATGAAAGTGTTGAATTATTCAATTACTTCTAATATTTAACAACTTTTTATATTTTAGTAATTTATAGATTGAACTTAAGAAATAATTTCCCTTTTAACATTAGGTTTTGTTTTGTGACTTAAATTAGAATAACTATTCATTAAATAATTGTTTAAAAATATATTAGATCATGTTAATGTAATTCTAGATTTGTTCACCTAAAATATCATAGAAAAAAGAGATTTTGACACAAGACACTATCCTTAGTTATTTTGTTGGTATATTCCGTTGTATTAAATAGTGAATAAAATGATATTCAATAGTCCTAGTCAATTTTTAAAACATTGTTAATTTTAATCATTTGCAAACTCAATCATCAATTGCAAATCTTCATATTTCATCACCTAAATATATTTTCTAATTAATCTCAATTTCTATAAAGACAAAATTTGAATTATTTGTGACGAATTTTAATAGATTTACCAAATATCTATAGGATGTCTCATTGTTATTGTTGTTGTCGATAAAAATGTTCGTCAAAAGGATTGAGTGGTTGACTTGACTATCCCACCTTATAAAGAAATTTGTGAAGAGTTCAGAAGAAGGATTAAAAAACATTCAAGCCCCACATTACTTATATCAAAAGAAATAAACAAATATAAAATTTTATTTCAAACAGATTTGTTGTAGTGAATTGAATTGTATAATATATTTCTTCATATTTATAAAGATGAATTATTGATTTTTCTCTTATTTTTTCATCAATTTTCTTATATAAATACATGTGCTCATCTACATTCGAGGGAGGAGGAAAAATTGTACAGAAACTCTACTGAAATGACCCACAAATCTCCTCCCAAATTCAATCTGTAAATTCCTTCTCTAAAATTCTGCAGAATTCACCTTCACTGATCTATACAATAACTCCAAATAGCCATGTAACCTTTAATACATAACTTTCATAAACCTGCAAAAAATTAATCAATAATATCCAAACAACTCCACAAATATTCATCAAAACTAATCACTAAATCTACATCATAACTTACCTTCGTCATCATCGAACTGTCGCAACATCTTCATCCATCTTTCATCAACATCCAAATCGTAGCATCATTCAATAATCTGCTTCAGCTACAATCTGCAACAACTCCATCAATTTCATCGATCTTCGCATCACCGCTCAACAACAATTCAATTCCACAAAAACCTACAACAAAACGCGTCAACAACAAACTCGAATAAACATCGCAATAATCTCAATCAACGATTCCACAATGATTTACAATAACCTTCAACACGAAACGATCCACACTACACAAAACCCTAACCTGCAATTAATTCAAACAAAAATACAACAAATAAAAAACAGAGAAGTAGAGAGGAGGGACAATATTTTAAAGAAGCAGAGAAGTGGTGCGATTCATGATGAAGCTGAGAAGCCTCTTTTCTATGCTTCTCTCTACACCTGCAAAAAAAAAAGGCACAAATCAAATAAAACAACTGACAAATCCAAAACCCTTCACAACACAATCCTTGATTCTGAAATCAAAATCTTCATTACCTTCTATTCTGAAACCAAACCTTAATTTTCTTAGGCTCAATTTTGCCTAAAATCGAGCACTCCCTAATCAGCTGTTGACTTCTCACAGCAAAAACAACCATCACCAAATTCACTTTCTTTCTCACGTTTTCGACAAGTAGCACAAACTAATAATCAATATCATCACTTTAATCTACTAAATACAATCATCATCTTCATTACAAACAAGGAAGGAACATGAACCAATTCGTTAAAGATTCATAACAACATCAATTCAAATTT
Source organism: Vicia villosa (assembly GCF_029867415.1). Taxonomy (NCBI): domain Eukaryota; kingdom Viridiplantae; phylum Streptophyta; class Magnoliopsida; order Fabales; family Fabaceae; genus Vicia; species Vicia villosa. The sequence continues at coordinate 27,566,429 of NC_081180.1, read as the reverse complement.
ACGAAATTAATACAAACAACCTTTTTTTAACTAAATATTCACCAACAATTATGTTAGTTCAAGATCTCCAACAATTATTTACATAACCTGTATATAGAACCAAAACAAAATTCGTACAAAGCATAACTCACAACCTTTAAAACCTGTACAAATTGAATAACACAACACCAATATATTTTGTACAAAGTTTCTTTTTTGTTGCAGAAAACAGAGAAAAGAAACAAATGTCAAATTAAAAAGAAAAAGAAGAACTGGAATCTCGGATATGCCGGACCACCACCACCCACAACACATCCGACGACTTCCATGGGTTCGCGATCTCGATCCCTCATTCCACTGTCGCCACGAACTCCGAGTTCGCCGACGCCGTCAACAGTCGGACGAACTCTCTCCCTCGACGACTTTCTCCGTGCGGCAACCATCTTCGCACCCTCATCATCAAAAGTTTCTTATGGTTGTTATTTGGACTATGATGATCGATTTTGTTTGGAGATGGAAGGTTAAGAAAAGTTTTTTTCTTCTTTTAAGGAAAGAAGAAGAAGAATGTATAGGAGAGAGAAGATCAAATTATTTTGGGTTTGTTTGTTCTGATGCATAATATTCATTTGTAGAGTTTAATTTATTTGGTTGTGCTTTGAAAGGGAGAGGTTGTTTTGTATTTTCCAACAACATGTGTCCTTCCAACTTTCAACTTGACTTTTGAGTTCTCTATGCATAGAGCATAACGAAAAATTGAATTTTTATTGAAAGTTGGAAAGTGTTATTCAATTTTGCATAGATAACGTGAACCAACTTTAATTATGAAATAATTAAAAAAACAAATTATAAAAAAATAATAACAACTAGAGTAAGATTTCTTAAAATAGAAATTTATAAAATAGCAAAGTGGCTAGAATGATGACACTTGACAAACTTGTCAAAGTTCCCATCTTGCTTTTTTTATTACTAGTATTTAGACCCGTGCGAGGCACGGGTTAAATGTTTTAGAATATTTAAAAAATACTTAAAATTGAAATTTATTATTTATTATTTATTTAAAATTTATGGAACTAATATAAAATTTATAGTAAGCAAATATTTTTAAAATTATATTAATGATTAATTATCATAAAAATATTAATGCTATAAAAAATTAGTATTTACATGAGTTAAAAGACAAAAGAAAAATAGCAAGACATAATTCAGACGTCTTAAATTAAAAGACGAAAGAAAAATAGCAAGACATAATTCAAACGTGTTAAATTAAATATTTGATTGTTATAACTAAAAAACAATTTGATATAATTTCAAAAATGTTTGGTTATTTTTTTTAAAAGAAAACAAAAGACCAAATACACATCTATTATGTTTATTTTTTTAATAATTACAATTTATTAACAAAACTAAATCAAATGAATAAGAAATAAATAAAAATATAGAATTAAAGAAAATATATAAAATTATAGAATCAATTCTACTTGGAATTCCTTCATTTAATAATTTTTTTATAGAAACTAAATAATCCAACTCTATTTAATGATTTCTTTCTATAAACCAAATGATCCAACTTTATTATTTTTTACTTCTAAATTTAGCTTTTGTGAAATATTAAAAAGAAAATCATACTATTTATAACTCCAATATTTTTACTATAACTCTAATATTTTTAATATTTAAATCATTTAATAATGGTATTAAACATATAATATATTAACAAATACAGAATTTAAATCAAATTCATTTCAAATAATCTTAGTAACTTATATTTTAAGAAGAAAATAAATAAATAAATTTCATTCAATACGTATAAAAGATAATATAGTAGACCTATGTAATGAATTGATGGACAATATCATCAGACCTATAAATTATGCATAAATTGATGTTACAACTGTCAAAAGTCTTTTTATAAAAAAATTAATAGAATTAAAAAAGCTGATAGTATAGAAGTCACAACAACTCATAACTTCTGGCAGTAAAATGCAAAACTGTTTTGCCATTACTTCTAGTCATGGCTGCCAACCTACCGCCTTTTTCTAATAAAAATTTCATAAGTGAACTTCTTCAGTACCTAAACGAAATAAAATAAGCAAGTAAATAAAATAAAATAAATATATTTATTATATAATAATCACGAAAACATGGCACATATGCTGCCACTAATTCAAATGAATTTTCATATCATCAATAGATTAGTAACAAACATCAAAATCATATATCTCTTGTGTTCCTTTGTGGCTGCTTCCCAGACTTTTGTGTTCCTTTGTGGCTGCTTCCCAGACTTTTGTGTTCCTTTGTGGCTGCTTCCCAGACTTTTTCATTCTGCACGAATAGCAGCATGAACCTTCTTGTAAGGTTCCTCAATTCCGTGATTTCCGTCAGCTTCTATCCCTTTCTTGATATATTGATGAAGTGAGTATGATATTTTTATGGTTCTTCTTCAATCAATGTCTACAAAATAATATATCAATGTTGATAAAAAAAGTCATCAAAACAACATATGATGAATTACTTAGCGACCAAATAAAAAAGATGGGCAAAAACACTAACAGAAGCATAAATCAAGTCCAAGCACAAGTTTAACAATTTACACATTACCTTCAATATTCTACATCTCTGTTTAAGATCTTGCAAATTCTTTTGCATATCTTCTGCAGCAGCTGCATCATTTTCGACCTTCATTGTCTTGTATCTGACTGCAAAGTTCAATCTATGTTAGCATTTTAATGTTAAATTCATATCAAAGAAATTGAAATCTTAAACAACTTTTAACCCGCTATCAGTGTGTATTACTTCTCCATGTTTCTTCTACATTTTAAAGGCATAGTCTCTATTTCTCTTTCTCTTTATGGTGCTAAGCAGTAAGTGAGTCAAGCTTTATTTCTAAACTCATTATCAGCTGCTTGACACTTTCAAGGGCAATGTCTCTGAAATTAATAAAATGAAAGGTGGTGTCTCCACATTAAACAACAAAAAAAGGTAACTACTATTAATCCCCAAACCAAAGCACAAATCAATGGCACAAATCAATGGCAAAAAAGAATGATGCAAATATAAAATTTCATAATCTTATTCCAAAGAATATAATCTATAATAGTAAAGATATTAATTCATTAAGTTGTACATAAACGAAAGAACTAAAGCATCATAAAACATAAATAGTTTTAGCTACTCCATGGAATCAAAACTGAAAGAATATTGGTTCGAAGTTTTCAATAGTTGCAGCAGAAAGATGACCGGTACTTCTAGAAGCATCAAAACCCACCACTTAATTTTTCCACCTATTACAAATAAGATATAAATTCATTAATTCAAACAAAATGTCTAAATTCAGAAGCCAATATATCAATATTTAAACAAATACTACATGTATATCATAAACCTCATCAATCCAAGTAGGATCTGAGTTCAATCAAAGGACAGGAATTTTGCCATCCATTAAATGGCGGGCCAGCGGAAGAGTTCCATCACCACCAGTTGCAACAACCAGGTCCAATTGTTTCCAAGCACTACTTTCCGTTCAACTGACTTTTTCTGCATTTTACAAAAAGACCACTTGAGTACTGATACTCTACCGCATACCACATGTTCAATAAGTATATTGGTAAACAACTATATCTTAAGCTTTTTCGAATAAAAAATTATTGCAACATGTTATTGGTGGTTCTGGTTGATTTTACTTTACCAGCGGCGGCAAAAGTGGCAGTTCAATGGCTTTGATAAATCCAATGCATCTAGCCCAATGTGTTTCCAATATCTACAACATTACCTATAGTACATGATATCCATAGTGAAAAGCCTCTGGTTCACGGGCCACTGATGTTGTGGGCACCCTATCGATCTGCAGTAGAATAAAATCTAGAAAGGAATAGCAAACAACATATTATGATCCATGAGTATGTCATTAAAAAATAAATTTGAAAAACTTCAAACCAAGCACGCGAGAATAGATTTACATAAATCAAGATACATGAAGTGATTTAAAAAACCACCGATGGCAGCCAACACTCACCACTGTTAAATGCAACCCTGAGTACTTGATTTTTTAGCTTCATGAGCAGCCAGTTAAAACAAAGTAGTAAGTTGTGGTTGATTGCTAGCTGTAGTAGCTGAAAGCCCTCGCATTGCTGCAATTGTTGACTCAACTTTGCTGCTAAATTATTTTCTCAGCTTTAATCATTATTAAAATGCAACAAACATAAAAGTTCAGTACACACTTTCTGCATCCACCTAGAAATATAGTGTTTCAAATATTTATATGGAACACATGAAAACCCTGAAAAAGAATTTATATTGCCCTATATGCTAATGTCTAAATCTAGATAGCATGTCAACATTCCATTACTCATGTGCTCATACGGTAAGCAACCGAACCCCGGACACGTTTCAAATAGAAGAACCATGTTTGGATGCCTTATGCTTATCACAACTTCAATCTACATGAATCAAATGTCAAATAATAATTAATTGATTCATTTAAATAATATTTAATTTAATTCAATAATTTGCATACCTTGGTTGAAATTGCAACCATCCTTGAGCTGCACAGGGTTGCAACACTTTTATTGCAAATGCAGTGAGAACTAATTCAGCCCTATAGACTGGTCCATAACATACTTCACCAACTTCAGTGAGTTGGAAAAGTATTTTGTCGCTTCTTCTATTTCCTCAATAGTGTATCTTCGATACTGCATAATTATACAACCCAAAACAGTCATAGCACATATGCAATTTCAGAACCAAGTCACTGCTTATCCATGTCACAATTAAAATTCTCTTCCAATACAATAAGAAGCCATCACTTCATACACAATCCTACACACACACACACAAAATCCAGTTCAAGCCAAATTAGAGAAAAACAAAGGTATGTACATACATCTAATTCAATTTAGTGCATTTAAAAACCGATATCACCATATATTTGTATGCACAAATTCAAAAATTCAAACACAGTGCCGGTTCCAATCACCTTTCCATGAGTATTCCCTTCATTTGCTAGCAGCTGCATCTCTTTTTGCTCTTTCTTTCACTTCATCCTCTGCAAATATCAGCAAACATACGAATTAAAAGAGAAAACAATAAACCGAATTCAAATTTCAAATGATCATATTTAGATAAGAAAAACTCGGTCATACCCTGTTAGATTCAAAAGTCAGCGGTAAAACCCGATCAAGTCTAAATCCTGAAAAACAAACCTCCAAATCATCAAATCAACCACAAACCCAAACCCTTTATCAAATGTCAAAAACCACATAATTTAATTTTACCATTCACAAACCTTTCTGGCTACTGAGATGAAATCCTATATGATGTAGCCTTAATTTGATTCAATATATAGCAGAGAAAAGGGATGAAATAATTTGATTTATAAAAACAGTCGTGGAGATGAACAAATACACAGATCTAAACCTGAAACAAACATTAACCATAAGTAACAAAAGAATAAAAATCAGAAATAAACCCTCAAACATAACAATAAACTAATTAGATTTATGAAAACAACCATGGAGATGAACAAATACACAGATCTAACCCTAAAACAAACATTACCCATCATCATCATTGCACTTTCACCGAATCAAGCTTGGACAGAAACACACAATACAACAACACAAATCACCGATTCCGTATCACCATCATCATCAAACCAACAAACAACGAATTAGAAATCGAAAAGAGGAGAAGAAGATATTGAGACCGAGAGTTCGTCGGAGAAGAGAACTCGTATGAGTTCTTCGGCCGTCGGGTTTGTAATGGACGCGAGGTTGAGACGGCAGAGAACACGACTGAGAGAGAAAATGGAGCGCCGCCGCTGCATGTGTTGTTTCCGAACATGATGAAATTGAAGTTGGAGTGAAAGCGTTTTGAGTTTTGAATTTGTATTGAGATACGATACCTCGAGCGTTTCACTTTCTTATCAATTTATTTGCTCTTCCCCAAATATTCATGTTTATCATGTAACCCTTGAAAGAAAAAATGATGAATTGAGAATATTAATTGAATTGAGAATAAATTTCCATTAATAGAATGTTTAGAAAATTTGAAAAAGTGTAACAAAGCACCATAGAGTGCCACATCTCTCACTTGCCAAAGAACTCCTTTGGAAATATTATTATCTATGATGAACTAGTAGTTTGCCCGTGCGATGCACGGGTAAGTTTGTATAATTTGCTTTTAATAATTTGTTAGTCATATTTTTAATATAAAAAAATATTAATTGTAAGAAAATAAGTAAAACATAGATTGAAAAGGGAAAAGCGTGAGAGTAAGATAAAAAGAATATTACTGAAGTTTTATTATGATATAATGTGATTTTTTTAATGAAATGAAAACAAAATATAAGAGGAGATGAAGATGAAGATATGGCCTTAAAATAGTCTCAACCTAACATTCAAAAGTTTAATTCTTATGCTAGCATGAAGAAATATATAGCAAAGGTGAGATAATAGTGGAACGTTAAAAAAAATTTACATGATTATTGATTAATTATATATAGTGCATATTAGTCCATGATAAATAATTACATTTTTTAATAATAATGTAATCACTGGAAAAGAAAAACTAAATGGTAAAATGAATTATTGAAATATAATAATAGAAAAAAATATTAGTTAACTTCAGGGACTAATCCTTTGATTCGATATTGTAGTAGATGATTAAATTTTCTCAAAAAATTTAACATTGATGTGTGGTTAGAATGAAATAAAAGAATGAGGTTATCCGAAGAATAGTGATAACTTATAAAAAAATGAAGGAGTTTATCATGGGTTAGGGGAGATGAAAATATTACTCTAATTATTTATTTATTATTATAATTAATGGGTTGAATGCTAATTATTTAGGCACTAAGAAAAACCATTTATGAAACAGTGACCAATTCACCGTTACTAAAAAATAATAATACTCCTTTAAATAAAATATTGATGGCTTGGTATAAATTCACATGAGATATAACTTTTCCAAAAATAACTACAATATGAAAGACATAGTAATATGATAGTTATTGCTATAATATTATTGTTAAATAGACCTAATAATATGAGTTTTGGATGATTAATAAGGTTAGTGGATTATATAAGAATTAAAAAATTAAAAAATGTTTTTATTTTATATTATTAAAATATTAAAATAAAATGTCATATCAATTAATCTATAGTTCTATTTTAAAATTATTATTTTTATAATATTTTTGCTACTTCATTTCTTAAATATATATTTTTTGTTATCTTGTTAGATGAATGTTATATATTTTTTCATATATTTTTAATAATTTTTAATATAGTTTCAATTTATTAAATTATATATATATATATATATATATATATATATATATATATATATATAAATAAAATTTAATATTAATATTATTATTATTAAGTGAATATTATATTGAGTATCATATGTGTAATGAAGTTATTTTTTTAAATAAATTTCGTACAAATGAATGTAATAATAACAATAATAATATCTTAGAAATGAGAATATATTAGGATTAAAAATATATGTATTTATGTAAAAAAAAATGTCATAGACTTCCAGAGCAGTCATGATATCTTGTACTCCTGATTGAGGTGAAAAAAATAGTTATATTTATGTTATTCAATACAAAAATGAGAAAGAAAAGTAGAATAACGAACTAATAAAAAAATCATTAAAAAGAAGAGTTTTCAATTATTCAAATATATGGCTATATACATGTACTAACCTGAATGAATATTAGATTTTCCATATAACGATAATGCAATGCAATTTTATTATCATGTTCTTCTGATTTACATGGATAAAAGTGATATTCACCTCGACTAATAAAATACTATAAAAATAGTTAGCATATGAGACTAACAAAAGTTATATCAATATAAACGAAAATTTAAATATTTGAAATAAAATAACTGGAGTTTCTATTATGCCACAAAACAAATAGCAAGACACATATGTAAATTGAAATAAAAATAACTTTACAAAATAGGAAGAGCACTACCAATGATTTGTCTACAAAATAGGAAGAGCACTACCAATGATTTGTCTGCAAAATACAATGATAACTCAATATGACATATATATATATACACATACATGTGAATATGAATAGAATAATAATAAACAACGAAAATAATAATCAATTAAATTATTAATTAAAATTTATATCAATATGATAAGTGAATGAATTACCATAATTAAATAACAGGAGTTACAAAACATAAAGAGATGTAAGTCCAATATTTATTTGGTATATTAATACATTTATTTTATTTGGATATTATATAATTATATCAATTTTATTAATCTTTTTATATTTTTGATTTGTATTTATTATTTAGAACAAATTGAATTTTAGAAAATGAGTAGTTTCATAAACAATCAATTCAATAACCATTATTTAGAATTAAATTTTAAAAAATTGTAATTTAATAAACAAATTCAAAGACCATTTAAGGGAGAAATCAATGAAAAAGTTGTAAAAATAATTTATAGTTTTATTAGTGTTATTAAGTTTTATAGTTTTAACATTATAAATAATAAACTAAAGATTCCTGTCAAAATAAAAAAGGAGAAAACACCCCTATTTTACATTTCAAATTAATATATATATATATATATATATATATATATATATATATATAATCTTTTAAAAGAATAAAATGAATAAATATTTAATATACATGAATTTTTTTATAATAAAGTTAAAAAATCTTTTTATTTTATATTACTAAAGAGTTAAAATAAAATGCTTATAAACTTTAAATTATCATATCATTTTATCTTTAATTCCATTTATAAATTATTATTTTTATAATATTTTATCTACTTCACTTCTTTAACATATATTTTTGAATTTGAGAAAAATATTTTTATTTTATACCATGAAAGTATTAAAATAAAATGTATATAACATTTAAATTATCATATCACTTAATATTTAGTTTATTTTTAAAAATAACTATTATTCACAATATTTTATTTACTTCAATTCTCTAACATATCTTTTTTTGATTTGAGAAATTTTTTAATAATAATTAAATCAACATGATATGGGAAACTTTAAAATATTATTAAAAAAATCAAAATTTAAAAATATAAAGAAAAAATACTATAATATTTTTAATTTTTATAAAAAAATATCGATGTTACTTTTTATTATTATTTAAATTTAAATTTGAAATGTGGAAAAGAGAGATTTTTAACTTATATTTTAAAAATGATATATATATATATATATATATATATATATATATATATATATATATATATATATATATATATATATATATATATATATATATAATCTTTTAAAAGAATAAAATGAATAAATATTTAATATACATGAATTTTTTTATAATAAAGTTAAAAAATATTTTTATTTTATATTACTAAAGAGTTAAAATAAAATGCTTATAAACTTTAAATTATCATATCATTTTATCTTTAATTCCATTTATAAATTATTATTTTTATAATATTTTATCTACTTCACTTCTTTAACATATATTTTTGAGTTTGAGAAAAATATTTTTATTTTATACCATGAAAGTATTAAAATAAAATGTATATAACATTTAAATTATCATATCACTTAATATTTAGTTTATTTTTAAAAATAACTATTATTCACAATATTTTATTTACTTCAATTCTCTAACATATCTTTTTTTGATTTGAGAAATATTTTAATAATAATTAAATCAACATGATATGGGAAACTTTAAAATATTATTAGAAAAATAAAAATTTAAAAATATAAAGAAAAAATACTATAATATTTTTAATTTTTATAAAAAAATATCGATGTTACTTTTTATTATTATTTAAATTTAAATTTGAAATGTGGAAAAGAGAGATTTTTAACTTATATTTTAAAAATGATATATATATATATATATATATATATATATATATATATATATATATATATATATATATATATATATATATATATAATCTTTTAAAAGAATAAAATGAATAAATATTTAATATACATGAATTTTTTTATAATAAAGTTAAAAAATATTTTTATTTTATATTACTAAAGAGTTAAAATAAAATGCTTATAAACTTTAAATTATCATATCATTTTATCTTTAATTCCATTTATAAATAATTATTTTTATAATATTTTATCTACTTCACTTCTTTAACATATATTTTTGAGTTTGAGAAAAATATTTTTATTTTATACCATGAAAGTATTAAAATAAAATGTATATAACATTTAAATTATCATATCACTTAATATTTAGTTTATTTTTAAAAATAACTATTATTCACAATATTTTATTTACTTCAATTCTCTAACATATCTTTTTTTGATTTGAGAAATTTTTTAACAATAATTAAATCAACATGATATGGGAAACTTTAAAATATTATTATAAAAATCAAAATTTAAAAATATAAAGAAAAAATACTATAATATTTTTAATTTTTATAAAAAAATATCGATGTTACTTTTTATTATTATTTAAATTTAAATTTGAAATGTGGAAAAGAGAGATTTTTAACTTATATTTTAAAAATGATATATATATATATATATATATATATATATATATATATATATATATATATATATATATATAATCTTTTAAAAGAATAAAATGAATAAATATTTAATATACATGAATTTTTTTATAATAAAGTTAAAAAATATTTTTATTTTATATTACTAAAGAGTTAAAATAAAATGCTTATAAACTTTAAATTATCATATCATTTTATCTTTAATTCCATTTATAAATAATTATTTTTATAATATTTTATCTACTTCACTTCTTTAACATATATTTTTGAGTTTGAGAAAAATATTTTTATTTTATACCATGAAAGTATTAAAATAAAATGTATATAACATTTAAATTATCATATCACTTAATATTTAGTTTATTTTTAAAAATAACTATTATTCACAATATTTTATTTACTTCAATTCTCTAACATATCTTTTTTTGATTTGAGAAATTTTTTAACAATAATTAAATCAACATGATATGGGAAACTTTAAAATATTATTATAAAAATCAAAATTTAAAAATATAAAGAAAAAATACTATAATATTTTTAATTTTTATAAAAAAATATCGATGTTACTTTTTATTATTATTTAAATTTAAATCTGAAATGTGGAAAAGAGAGATTTTTAACTTTTATTTTAAAAATGATATATATATATATATATATATATATATATATATATATATATTATATTTATATTTTTTATTTATTATCCATCATAAATTAGTTATATACATTTTTTAATATTTGTTTTTAGATATTTGGATGTTATATAATTATATCAATTTTATTAATCTTTTTATATTTTTTATTTGTATTTATTATTTATAAAAACTAAGTAATTCATGATTATATAAAAATTATAATTTTATTATTAAACAAAATAAATAAAAGAGAATAATTAAAAAAGCATAATTTTTTAACATTGCAATGGGATTTGTAAAATCAATTTTTAAAAAATTAAAATTAGGATTGATATTAGAGTGACATGTGTCAAATGTCAAGAGTTGTTATCATGATGCTACATGGCTAGGGTTGCCATCATGACAACTTTGCATTTATATATAAGATGATTAGTATGGAGCACTTCTCCCCTACGAATCCCCTCAGGAGAACCAAAAAGTGGCTTAGGAGGGAATTTGGTTCCCTCCATCTACCTCCTCTTCCCCTCTTAAAATTCGAACCAAACATATAAACTATTAAAAATCTCCTCCCTTTCCCTCCATTTACTGCAACCAAACAAACGCTAAACTTAAACCTCGCTTCACCATATTCACAATTTTCTTATATTAAATTCTAAGATCAAAATTGATTTTCCCTTTTACCATGGTATAAGTCTTTTTTTTTTCTTTTTAGACCAGGTTTCCCCATTTATTATTTAAAAAAAAAACATTTTTAGTTTTTCTAGTACATTTATTTTTAGTTTTAGAGGTTAAAGGTAGTGCACTGACAGTGTAAAAAAGTTTTATACTGTCATCCAATAGAAACAAATCGTTTTGCCATGTCATATAAGTTTTTTTAAAATTACAGTCTGACTTGTTCTGATTCATGGTCGTGATTGGTTGACAGTGTAAAACTTTTTTACACTGTCAGTGCATCACCCATTTTCTCTTATTTTTAATACTCGAAGTTGTGTTATTTTTGTGAGAAAAAAAAATTGGGCTGTATTAGTAAAATATAAGTGGGCTCTGGCGTTGGAGCCCAATTCCTTTTTAATCCGTCATCTCTAACCTAGAGGCACTGTATGTCTGCAACTCAGTAAACGGACAATACAGCGAGCAGAGAAGAAAACTTGCAAACAACATTTTTCTAACAAGATCGATCGATCATGTTTCTTCCTCATGAATTGATTATCGAAATCTTACTGAGATTGCCGGTAAAGTCTCTTATACGTTTCAAGTCTGTTTGTAAGTTATGGTTTTCTCTTATCTCTCATGATCCTCACTTTGCTAATTCACATTTTCAACTTAACTCTACAACTCCCAATCGTAGAATTCTATTAATATCATATAAAACTCATGAATCTCTATCCATCGATTTTGAAGCATCTATTGGCGATGACAACGCTTCTGTTTCACTCAACCTTGATTACATGTTTCCAGTGGATTTTACAGATTTTGAAGTTAAAGGGTCATGTAGAGGCTTCATACTTATCTGCGGTTCCTTAAATATGTAGAGGGTAAATGGAGGGGAGGGGAGGGGAGGGAATGTTTATAATAAAATGTGTTTTGTTCAATTTTTAGGAGGGGAGGGGAGGGGAGAAAAGCAAAATCCCTCTTCCCCGAATCGGGGGATTCGGAGGGGAGGGGAGGGAATGTGATGGTTGATATTTAATAAATTAATATATTTACTAAAATACCCTCGATTTTATTTTATTATTTCAAAATTATTATTTTCTTTCGTCTGCTTTTTTTCTCTATTGCTTATATCAATTTATTATAATTATTTTTTACTTTTAAATTATTATTTTTATTTAATAAAATTTATAATCACTAAAATTTTTAATTTTTTATTATAATTTTTATTTTTATGTTTATTTACATTAATTTTTTTTCTAATTTCGTTATATATTCTATTATTTATATTTAATGATTAAAAATTTATAACTTACCACATAATATTAAAAAAATTAAATACACTTGATACGTATTATAACATTTTAAACCATTCAATTATTTTGTTTATTTTATATATTATATATATCGATAAATTATTTTATGTATTCAAAAGTTGTTATTAACATATAGATAATTTTGTTCCGAAAGTTATAATACGTATCAAGTGTATTCAATTTTTTTAATATTATGTGGTAAGTTATAAATTTTTAATCATTAAATATTACGAATATTATTTTCAAAAGATTATTTATGAAATTTTCAACTTTGAATATCATATCAGTTATATGAAATCATAAGGATAAAAACGTAAACTATTAATAAAACCCCTCCCCTCCCCTCGTGAACCAAACATGTTTTTAACCAAATTCCCTCCCCTCCCCTTGTTTGAACCAAACATATATATAATTAATAAAATTCCCTCCCCTTCTCTCCCTTCCCCTTCCCTCCATTAAAATCCCTCCCCTCCCCCTCATTTGAACCAAATAGACCCTAATTCAAGATTAAAATCAAGCAATTTCACATCATCTTTTTTCATAAGAAAAACTCAGATATTTTTTTCGCCGCGACACCTATATATTTTTTAAAAAAGTATAATGAATGAATCTCAAAGATAACTTCTGCACAAGTCTTTTTAGGATTTTATAGCACAGCAGCATGTTAATTTTGTGAAGAAATATTACTGGGCTGTTGGGTGCAACTCACAAAGCCGACAATGCAGTGAGCAGCGAAGAAATTTTGGGCACCCAAGGGTAAAAGAAGATCGATCATGCTTTTGCCTCATAAATTGATTATACAAATCTTAGTGAGGTTGTCGGTAAAGTCTCTTCAACGTTTTAAGTCAGATTGTAAGTTGTGATTTTTTTTATTTCTCATGATTCCCATTTTGCAAATTCACATTTTTAAATTAACTCTATAACACACTCCTAGAATTCTTTTGATAGATTTTTAAAGATTACCCCTGCAGTTTTGGGGCTAATTGACTATTAGCCGATTACTTTTACTCTTATTATAAATAAAATAGTAATTGAAATATTATAACTTTCATTTTAATTAAACAAACAAAAATATTAATCATTGTTCTTATTTCAAAAGTAAATTGGAAGATGACATAGAATTGGAAAAGTAGATAAAATCAACCTTTTATTGCTGATATTCTCTTCACTACATTCTATGTTTCCTGACTACCAAAGAGACCAATGGAACAAGCTTACTCATCTTTGTCAATTTTGTGACAATATCACTTTTACTAACCTTTTCGTTGATACCCTTAATTCTAGCCACAGATTTAATAAGTTTGTCAACTCCGTTTTGGCGTTTATTTGGACTCACATTCAATCAACCTCAAGTTTATTATGGTAGACTTCATTTGACTTTACAAAAATTGTCAAATGGCTCAATATTGTTGTTCAATGTCAAATGATAGCCGCTGACACGGAAAAACAATATTGAGCCATTTGACCATTTTTGAAAAGCCTAGTTGAAAAACAAAATAAAGGCTACCATAAGAAACTTTGAGAGTGAAAAAGTATTGAATGTGAGTCTGCATCATCTCTCAAGGCCAAAACATAGTTGACAGACTTATTAAATCTACGACTAGAATTAAGTCTACAAACGACAATGTTAGTGAAGGTGATACTGTCACAAAATTTCTAAAAATGAGTCCATCTCTTGCTCAATACGGCCTCTATGGTGGTCAGGAAAGATAGAATGCAGAGGAGAATTTTTTCGGGAAATTTTTTATCTACTTTTGCAATTTTACGTTGTCTTCTCATTTACTCTTGTTTCCAAAGGGAATTAGAACAATGATTAGGGTTTTTGTTTGTTTAATTAGAATAAAATGTTGTAACTCTAATCTTTCACTTATTATTTTATTTATAAGAGCAAAAATAATTGGCTAAGAGTTGATTAACTCTACAACTCAACTCATGAAGAATCTCTATCCATAGATTTTGAAGCATCGCTTGACGATGACAATGCTTCTTTTTCACTCAACCTTCCAGAGGATTTTACAGGCTTTCAAATTAGAGGGTAGTGTAGAGGTTTCATACTTTTCTACAGTTCCTTAAACATCTGCCGAATCCATCCATTGGAGATTATAAACAAATACTTTATCTCCTCATGAATTGACCATCCAAATCTTACTGAGATTGCCGGTAAAGTCTCTTATACGTTTCAAGTGTGTTTGTAAGTTGTGGTTTTCTCTTATTTCTCATGATCCTCACTTTGCTAATTCACATTTTCAACTTAACTCTGCAACACACACTCGTAGAATTCTATTAATATCAACTTCAACTCATCAATCTCTATCCATAGATTTTGAAGCACCGCTTCACGATGACAATGCTTCTTTTTCTCTCAACCTTGATTCTATCTTTCCAGAGGATTTTACAGATTTTGAAATTAGAGGGTCATGCAGAGGTTTCATACTTTTCTGCAGTTCCTTAAACATCATCTACCTTTGGAATCCATCCACTGGACTTCATAAACAAATTCCTTTATCTCCTTTTGGTTCCAATTTGGATGCTGAATATTTCTATGGTTTTGGGTACGACCATTCAACCGATGATTATTTGGTTGTTTCATTGTCTCGCATTGATTCAGGAGATCCTCCAATACGCTTGGAGTACTTCTCATTGAAATCTAATACATGGAAAGAAGTTGAGGGTCCTTACTTCCCTTATGGATTTCGAGAGGAAGAGCCCAAAGGTGGTTTGCTCTATAAGGGAGCTATTCATTGGATGGCTTTTCGTTATGATTTACAAGCTTATGTTATTGTTGCATTTGATTTAATGGAAAGGAAACTTTCATATATGCTTTTGCCCAGTAGTCGTTTGGAGTGTTGTTTATGGGTTTATGGAGGATTTCTCAGTGTATATACCAAGTATCACTTTAATGATAGGGTTCAAATATGGGTGATGAAAGAATACAAAGTGAACTCCTCTTGGACTATGACTCTTGTTCTTCCTATTCATTCCTTTTTTCCTTTGTGTTGTACAAAAAGTGATGATATTATTGGGACGGATGATGAAGATGGATTGGTGAAGTATGATAAATGTGGACAGTGTCTGGAGCAACATTCTTATCCTAATTACAATCTTAGCTGCGATTTGACTGTGTATATAGATTCTCTGCTTTCACTCCCCAGTGATGATGACAACCAACAAGCTTAAGAAGATGACAAAAGCAAGAGGAATGCTTCATTACTTTCTTGATATTTATGGTGAATTGAGAAAGCTTAAGAAGATGACGGACGCAAACTAGAAGAATGACGTTCTGAATCATATGTGTTTGAATGCATTTGTAACACGAGTAAGTGTAATATATGAGCTAATGTAATATGTGATGAAATGTTTATTGGTTAACCATTTGTAACATGCTTATTGATAACATTGACATCATTGTTTGTGTGATTAACTATTAGTCATGTATGTAGCTGGATTTTATTCTAATGTTTTTTCCTCCACTGTTTGAAAATTATTCTGATCAGTTTATCCATGTTGATCAATATCAAAATTATAAGGTTTTGATTGTTCTCTACTTTCAGTGGACTCTAATAATTTGGGTGCTTGTCCTTTCTGTGTTTCAATCCGGGAAAGAAATTTAATTTCAAACTAATGATCTATATATGATCAATTACGTGAATTTTAGTACTTTAGATTATAGGAAACATTAAAACTAAACAAACTCATGAACCTAAATAGTGTTACAATTACAAATTGGAGTTTTCAAATAAAGGGGTTTAAGTAATAGAAAGTGCAGTTTGCAAGGTGATAAGCTACAGTGAAAGGTGTTCATTATTAAACTGTTAGGAATAGACATAACGCAAAGAAGATGTTTACTGAATTTTGATTAGATTTGTTGCATATCTTCTTTTGAAGTGAAAATTTCTCTGGCTTCCAATTAAAATTCTATACGGACTTTGTCTAATTTTACCTTGACCTGTTTTTATCGGGGACAAGATAATGATGAAAGGTTGGGAATATTATATTGTGTTTATGAGTTGATATTAAACCATTTTCCATTCTAATAACAAAAAACCAAAACTTTAAAAGAGCGTTAAAGGCTTGTTTCTAATTAGGTGTCATTTGACAAAATAAACAATTAGCTTAACCTGTGTTGCAAGTGTGAAGTTCCATGATTGCAGAAATAGGAGCATGGAGTAGATTGTTCAGAAGTGTTTGCTCCTGTTAGCAGATTGTATAGTGTGAGAATGATGATAACTATTGCAAATGATACATGAGTATATGTCAAATTTGCATTCTTGTATGAGACATGAATTAAAAATATTCGGTTATGTTATTTTTTCCTTTGATTTAGTGGAAAGAGAACTTTTACACATGTCTCTTCCAGATGATTTTGACCATGATTTTTACCAAGAACCTACTGATTGTGATTTGTGGGTATTTGGAGAATTTCTGTCTATGGGCTATGGAGGAACGTACTATTGTTAATGTATGGGTTATGAAAGAATATGGACTGCATCCGTCTTGGACTAAGACTTTTGTTTTGTCTATTGTTGCCATTCTGACTTCGTTCTTTTATACTATATGTTGTACTAGAAGTGGTGAAATTATTGGAACAGATAGTGGTGAACTCAAGTGGTTAATGAGTTTCACTAAATCATAAATCATTTTGGAGAGACTGAATTTGAATCTTGGTAAGATCAATCTTTGACTAGACTTTACTTACCTCTCAGTCGAAGTCGATCTTCAAATTACCAGGACCTCTTCCTCTGAGAATCAAATGGATAAAAGACCAAAATAATTGATGAGCTGCACATAAATCTATAAGACTTTAGATAATAAGAAACAGAAAAATTAAATCTCAAATCTTAAATAATGCTAAAGTTAGATCTAATTCTCAACACCTTATTATGCGTAAACTTAACACATCTGCATAAATTTATCACAACTTAAAAGTATTAACAGTTTTTTTTTTGTGACAAAAAAGTAAAATCTGGATCACACTCAATGTTCATCAAAGTATCTATTCAAGTGTTTATTTTTCAATGAATAAAACTAGGAAAAACAAGATAGATTTTTTTGATAAAATTTATCAAATATGTATGTTCTTTTCTCTGCTTAAGTAACAGTTTGCAGAGTCGTATACCAGGAAGAAAATTACTATTGGAAGCATTCTTTTAAAACTAGAATCAAAGCATTAATTCTATTCCATTCCAGCTACTTCGTGGCATACATTCTCTTTGGTCTCCATCTATAAATGAATTCTGCAGCAGCCATACACCATGACACAATTGTCCTTGATTGAACCAATACACTTTCTCAACCACCAATACACTTCCCACATTGTACTGTACTCCTTCAAATCACTTCATACACACTGAGAAAAGAACAACACTTGAAACTCAGGCACTAAGGCAATCCGAATCGCAACGCATCCAAATAGGTTTGGTGTTAAGCCCAACAAAGCCACTATGTGTTACCTTACAATCGCTCATCCAAGGAGGCCCAAAGCAAGAGAAGTTACCAATCTATACTTGTCTTCATCTTCTTTGTCGGAGTTAGCGGATGAAACCGCCATTGAAACGCTTGAACCTGCTGCTCACTATCTCTATGTAAAAAAAGGGAAGTAGTCGCCAATCACTGCAGCGGCCTATCAGTAAAGTCTTCTATCTGGCTTTATCTCTGTCTTCTATGAATGTCGTTCAATTTTGCGTCCGATCTTCTCAAAATAGTTCTTTTGCTCTCTAAGGATTAAGGCGGCGAACCAGATTTTATGATCGAGAAAGCGACATGCCTAATGTATTCAGTGTTGGAGACTTGGAGTTCTAAAAATGAAGCAACTGGCCCTCCAGAGAATGATAGAATCTTGGTCTCATTGACTCACTCTGACAAGGACAAAGATGAGAACCAATCACTAATATTAAATCCAACGGCGGGCTGTGAATACGAAGCTAAATTCTACAAACCAGGAGCAGCTGGAGAATAACAGGTTGTATATACACCCGGAACATTTTTTCAACAAGTGATGTTCATTGCTTCACGATGCTCTTTATTATATTTCTTTTAACAGTAATATTTGTCACCAAAATTTGCTTGATTCTCATGTTGCTCATAAGAAATTGCTGGTGGTACAATGCTACCTACATGCGTAGATAAGTTGATAGAGTTGCATTATTTCACTCTATAATTAGGTAATGAGGTAATGATATATTCATGGGCATTCACCATTTATTTTATATTTATAATTGTATTGTATTATGAAATAGAAACTCTTAGGTGACTGACTACATTTGAAGGTTATTATGTGCCAGTGCCCAGTATGTAGCATGGGCTGATTTAATATTTAATGAAATATTGCTTCTTTTACTGTTTGTAATATGTTTACTAAAAATGTTATTATTTGTTTGTGGGATTCACTTATGCACGTGTAATTGGACTGAGTTATTTGTGAATAAGAATAAGTTTGTTTTTTGAATAAGGGTTTCAGAAATTGATTTGTTTTCATTAAATGTAATTATTTAGTGTAATTACCTGGATAGCCCTGTAAACTCTATTTATACAAGAAATAACAACGAGAAAGGTATCAAGCCAAAAATTATTGACATGGTATCAGTAGGTTTTCGATCAAACCTGTGAATTTTAGGTTAGTCTTGGCTTTATTCGGCAACACCCCACTGGGTCGCTCTTGAAATCGTCTCGGCAGATCTCGATTCTTGGTAATCACTTCCCGGCTTGCGATTGTGATCTCTGGTGCTTACAATCGTTTCTCGGACCCGTTCTTTGTAGTGCTCACAAGCTGCAATTTCGTTGTTCCTCCAAGTTCGCAAATCGTGTTCGGCTTGGTCGTGTTCTCGTATCGTTGTCGACAAGTATTCTAATTTGGTGTCGGCAAGTATTTTCTTCTGTGTTTGTTTGGTTGTTTTCACGTTGATTAAAAAGGCAATTGTGTTTGGTTTTTATGTGTTTCACGTTGATCAGGCAAGGATGTTATTCTGTGTATGGATATTCTTCTGTGTTTTTTTTTTAATTTCACGTTGAAAAAAAAATTGGTTAAGTGCAAGTGAGTCTTTTGGTTAAGTGCATCAGCTTCTTTTGGTCACTAGCAATCAATATTGTTTCTATGGCTTCCGAAATAGACAGAGACCATATTTGTGTTTGGTTTATCAGAAAGAATTATCCGGCTTAGGAATTTCAGTTCAGAATGCATGTCAAAGGAAAGAAATGATGGAGTCACTTGGACAAGGTATCTAAGGCACCGACAGAAAAAGCTGCTTTAGAAGAGTGTGAATATAAAGATGCTCTAATTATCACTTGGATTCTCAGTAGTATTGATCCTCAAATTATTAATAATTTGCGCTCCTTTTCCGCTTAAGAAATGTAGAATTATTTGAAGTGTATTTACAATCAGAACAATGCGGCTAAGCGTTTTCAGTTGGAGTTAGAGATAGCTAATTACAAACAAGGTACCTTGTCTGTTCAAGAATACTATTATGATTTTTTGAATCTGTGGACAGAACACTCTTCTATTATACATGCTGATGTTCCCAAGACTTCTCTTGCGACTTCTCATGAAACTTCGTCCAGAATTTGAGGTTGTTAGAGGAGCTTTGCTGAATAGGAATTCTCTTCCTTCCTTGGATACTTGTGTTGGAGAACTCCTTAGAGAGGAGCAGCGTCTTCTTACTCAAGATACCATGTCTCATGATGCCGTCACCTCTGAGCCTATGACGGTGGCATATGCTGCTCAGAGTAGAGAAAAAGGTCGTGATATGCGACAAGTTCAATGTTTTTCTTGCAAACAATTTGGACATATTGCTCGCAGTTGCAGTAAGAAGTTTTGCAACTATTGCAAACAACAAGGTCATATCATCTCTGACTGTCCCACGCATCCTCCCCGACTAGCACAACGTCCAGCCCAAGCATTCCATGCCACTACCTACTCAGTAGCTGGTCCTCTTAGTACTGGCGAATCTAATGGTGGTGCTCTGCAACCTGGAATGATTCAACAAATGGTACTTTCTGCTATTCAGCCTTTGAAATTCATAGTAAGTCTTCTAATGATTCTCAACCATGGTTTCTTGATTCTAGTGCATCCAATCACATGACGGGTTCCTCTGAATACTTGCAAAATTTATATTCCTATAATGGTAATCAGAAAATTCAAATTGCTGATGATAATAAACTCTCTATCACTGATGTTGGTGACATAAACTCTAACTTTTGTGACGTTCTTGTATCACCCGGACTTGCTTCCAACTTATTTTCGGTTGGTCAATTGGTGGATAACAATTGCAATGTTAACTTTTCTCGTGTTGATTTTCTTGTGCAGGAGCAGGTGTCGAGGACAGTGATCGCGAAGGGGCCTAAAGTGTGGAACAACTTCAACTTGCTTATCTTCTCCATGCTATCTACAAAACACAATCACACATGTTAAGAAAAAGCACGAATACTCTGCTCTCACCAAAAATCTTCCTTCTCTCCTCCTGGCTAACTGCAATCAAAATAGTGTAAGTATAATTCATCTTTTTCTCACTTCAGAATGGGCCACCTCACCGGGGTCGGACCTTTCCTCACAACCAATCCAACAAACTAAAATTGCATTTCCTCATTCATTGTCACTTGTCTAGATAAAGAGAGCCCAACTTGATACAATAGGAGTGAGAATCCCGGTTAAAACGTATCTTAGACAAATACTTCAGATGCAAAATCAGACAGAAGTGAGGAGAATCGACAGATGGTAGCATGAGCTGTAGGTGCGAGGGGATTTACCAACAAGAAACATCTGAGGAAGTGGCCTCAGTCTAGAGTAAAGGGGTCGAACCAAGGTTTGACTTGATTGAAGTAAATAAGTCCCTAATTACAAAATTTTTCCTAAGAAGTGCACCTCAGATAGAAAAGAAAAAAATAATCTTAAGGAAGACTTCCAAGATTTGTGCTCGACACATAGCTGAAATACCTTATATATGCCCATGACCCTAGATGAAGTTGGGAAGGAGCATCTTTTAAATATTTCTGGACAACTACCTCAAAGTATGAAAAAAGGAAATTCCAATCATATTCTTGTAAACACGCATTCATAAAATGGGATCAGACAATCAATAAATGAAGTGCATATCCTCTTTTTTGGCTCATTGGAAGAGCTAACCACTCTAAGGGATTGTCGACCACACTGTTAACCGCATCTATAATAGCCTTAATAATAGCCTTAATGCCCATAGACGATGAAGTACACACTATTTTTGAATCCACCCAGTTGTACTCAACCGCATATGACTGGGCTCGAAGATCTAAATGAGCCTTCACTTCTGCGCGCTAGGTCAACCGTATTATTGCTCAACCTAGTTAGAAAATAGGAAATGATAAAGATAAAAGCTTGAGTTAGAAGGGTACCTGGTTATGTAGGATTGATAAAGCAGGAGGAATGAAGAAAGCGAAAGCTTTAAAGAAAAGCACTGAAATCGCTTCTAGTGACACTCTAAAGGAAGAAGAAACAAAGACTTTTTTTGGAAAGTAACTGTAAGTTTGAATGATAAAGGTTGCAAAAAATTCCAAATACTTCATTCACTCTATTTATAAACAACGACATTTGAGAGGATCAAACAACCTATAGAAAGAAATCACAAGATCAACAACTATAATTCCACTCATGGATACACGCCAACTCGAGTGCATTTAAGTACTCTATAAATTGTGTTATACTCTAGTTGGTCATGTCACTACACATGTCAAAAAAAGGTGATAAAGCGTTTCAATGATGAAACCGCATTAAAAGGGTTTGTTCCCCCACTACCTTTTTCAAAACTGATCTCAAGTGTTTCAGTTTCATTTCACATCAGAGCATGTCATGGAGGCCGGTAAGTGTCACTTAAGGCTTCCCCTGCTTCTTTAGTGTCTGACAAAGTCTTAGGGACAAGTGTTCTAGATTGGCCAAAGGACCAAGGCTCATTCCATCTCAATTTCACTCCACTTGACCCAAGGTATAAAAATTAGTTCACACGCTAAGAGCAAGGGACAATCTCTTATCTCCACTTTTTACTACTTTTATTTTGAATCTTGATCTTATTTGGACGTTGGAGTGTTAACCATGCAGGTTTACCCTGCGCCACCGTAAAGAAAATCAGAGCCACCGTTCAAGATCATCAGTTTTTCATCTGTAACTATTTCTTGATCCCAAATAAAACAAAATATATAATAAGTTATTTTTCAATAACTTACCAATTTAATCAAATTATTTTTTTCTTCTAAAACAATATTGATTTAATCAAATAATAATAATAATAGTAAAAAAAATAATACATTTTTAATTTTTCTAATGAATTTACTTTTAGTTTGAATACTCGAAGTTATGTTTTTTTTTTTTGTGAAGAAAAATTATTGGGCTGTATTAGTAAAATATAAGGGACTGGGGCTGTTGGGTTAGAGCCCAATTCATCACTAACATAGACTCTTTGAGGCGCCACAATTCTGAGTGCCGACAATGCAGTGATTTGATAAGAAATTTTGCGCACAACATTTGTAATATGACACTTGGAATTATAGGAATGATACAGTTGAAATATGGGTGATGAAAGAATACAAAGTGAACTCCTCTTGGACTATGACTCTTAGTGGAAGTTGAAATATGGGTGATGAAAGAAATTTTGCGCACAACATAGACTTTACTTACCTCTCAGTGGAAGTCGAACTCCAGGTTACTAGGACCTCTTCCTTTAAGAATCAAATGGATAAAAAACCAAAATAATTGATGAGCTGCACATAAATTTATAAGACTTTAGATAATAAAAAACTGAAAAGTTAAATCTCCTAATCCTAAATAATGCTAAAGTTAGATCTAAGTCTCAACACTTTATTATGCGTAAACTGAACACATCTGCATAAATTTATCACACTCAATGTTCATCAAGGTATCTGTTCAAGTGTTTATTTTTCAATGAATAAAACTAGGAAAAACAAGATAAATTTTTATGATACAAATGATCAAATCTGCATGTCCTTTTCTTTGCTTAAGTAACAGTTTGCAGAGTCATATACCAGGAAGAAAATTACTATTGGAAGCATCTATAAATGAATTCTGCTGCAGCCATACACCATGACACCATTGTTCTTGATTGAACCAATTAGTGGCGGAGCCAGAACAGTTATAAAGCCCGGGCAAAAATTTAAAGACTACAAAATCATGAAGTTTCAAACTTTGAATCAAAATCATAAACAGTACCAAATAAGCTAGTCACAAACCTGTTAAATGTGGTTTCTTTGCTATCTTTGCTCACGTTTATTTCTTTGCTTTCGTGCTCTGAAAACGGCTACAGTGTTAAAAGCATAAAAAATAGAGACGACTATAAATTCTTTTTTCATAACTTAGTTAAGTTGGGGGTTGTACTAGCATTTTGTTTGCAACTAAAACCATACACCAAACTCAATTTTTTTTACTAAAATAAAATTTATTACATATAACAAACTTCATACAAGACAACATAACTAGGTATAACTATTGGAGCATTCTTCAGATTCTCTGCGGCAATGATGACATTCCAAGCAATCTGCCCTTTGAGAAACATGGTGATATGCCTCGTAATTTCTTCTTCCAGGGCATTATAAAATTATACTCCAGTATATTATACATATTATAAAGGCATAAAAATTCTTGAAATGCAAAGAATGCAGAAAACAGTAGATGCTAACAATTAATACTGACATAGAAATTCTTAAAAATGCACATCCAACTATCAACAATACTGTCATCACCTAATCAAAATTTATCATAAAAAACATGTCATAATATAAATTAAACTCTCATAATTTAAATAAATATGATTTTCAGAGCATATTTAGGAGAAAAAATAAACAGATTAAACTTACCAAATCAAACAAAAAGAAGAAGTAGTAGTCTTTTAGTTGATGTGTTTGTTGCCTCCTCCTAGATTAAATATGAATAATAACAGACAAAAAGAAACAAACCACACTATATGCAGCAACAAAGAATCTAGTTACAAAAGAATTTTCGTTCAGAACTTTTACCGAACACTTGGTGGGCATAGCGGGAAACGATAAACTCGGCACCAATTCTCCATCCATTCGTCACCCACAACCTGCAACAACAACAAATAATAACACAAAAACAATGTTGTAGCAGAAATTGAATAAAAATAGAAGAAAAAGCAGAAATAGTGGAGTCGCCGGTGTGCATTTGTTCACGGTATGCTGTGGCAGAGGATGGGCATTGAAGATCTGATATGCGTCTATTACGTTCTGGTGTGGCGGAGAATGACGCGGGATGGTGAAGCGTGGCTAGGCGGAGCCTGGGCAACTGCCCTCGCTGGCCGGGCGGTGGCTCCGCCACTGCCCTTACCTATAATAATTCGAAGTGCTACGCTCATTTGATATCAACTGGAAATCAAAGACAGTTACCTTCCACCAGCATGAATTGGTTGGGATTTGTTAAAAGTATTTATGTTATTGATGCTTCATTTCATCCGCCTCAGTCCATTTGCAATTTACAGTGATCATTTGTATCTTACTTTTTGTAGAATGCGTTTTGATTGCAAATATAATGGTGAAACGAATTCATAGTAAATTGCTAAAGGGAGATCTACTCCTCTTCCACGGAACGGCGTTCTTTTCAAACCATTAGGACTGGGGAAATCTCAATATCGTATGGATTTGGCAACATAATAGTAAGAAAATGGGAGCAGGGGCCTCTGTTCAAGGTAAAAGGCAAGCTAAAGACTGTCGTATTAGGACCAATGGGTGCTATTGAGATTCACCGATACCTTCTTGCTTTGGTTCATGCA
Organism: Vicia villosa; assembly: GCF_029867415.1. Taxonomy (NCBI): domain Eukaryota; kingdom Viridiplantae; phylum Streptophyta; class Magnoliopsida; order Fabales; family Fabaceae; genus Vicia; species Vicia villosa. The sequence continues at coordinate 27,540,566 of NC_081180.1, read as the reverse complement.
CCCAGGAAATTCTTGGACCTCCAGTTCACAGGTAAGATTCTGCTGTCTTCTCTTATGTTTTATGTTTAATAATAGTAATAGCCTGCTTCTTTGTCATTGTTTTTATTAGAAGTGACAATGATTGCTTCTTTGCTCTTTTGGTTTTACAGAATCAAAGTGAATTTTTTCTTTTTTGAATGGTGAATCAAAGTGAAATTAATAGTATTAGAAGAGGAAAAAAAAAAGATATTGGTTTTTTTACCAAGTGATGTTCATTGCTTTACGATGCTCTTTATTATATTCTTTTAACAGTAATATGTGTCATCAAAATTTACATGATTTTTATGTTGCTCGTAAGAAATTGTTGGTGGTACCACGCTACCATCACTGGTGGATATGTTTAATGAACCTTTGAGAATTTTCAAATCCAGTCAATGATATAAAGTGGTAGAATTTGTAGTGTCCTTCCTGTTGCCTATCTTTAATGTGCTCATTTCAAAGAGTTCCCTCACTTCCACAGATGGAAAAAACAAAAATATTTCACTATTTTACATGGCTTAAGAACAATGAAGAGAAAGAAACAGATTTACCTATTAATTGTTTGTGTACTATAATGAGAGTTCGCCATTAAAAATTCAATATTTTTTTCAACAGAGTGGGTGGCAAAATAGAAAACATAGAAGTAATGAACACCGCCAAAACACTACAGTCTGCAAAACAGAGTTCAGTGTCAAAGTTTAGTTGGCACTTATCCAAGTTCCACATCAAATGGTAGGAAGAAAAAAGAAGTAGCATGTTAATATAAATATGAAGAGTTAGTTTGTATTATTTTCCACCACATCGATTCTAGTCTCTTGAGTGTATAGGGGGCTAAGGTTGTTATGTGCCTAGAGAAGATTTGCAATTTTGTTTCTATAAAAATTCTAGACTGAGTAATAAAATATTGTTGTTTCTTTTGTAGTCGTACTTTTGCTTGTGAGCATGAGAATTGACACATTCATGTACTCGTCATTCTGCTAGAGCCTTTGTTGGAATAGGCAGTAGAGAGCTTTGTTTTCTCTCAACTGAAAAGCTTTGGCTCGGGTTGTTTGTATTCCATTCTTTACATATATTTTTACTATAATCAGTACATTCTTCATCCATTTTCATTAGCCGTTAATTCTGTTCTATAATTAAAACTTTGCTCTATCAAGATCATCCTTGAATGAGAATAACTGCTCAAGGAACAGATTGATTCATTGAATATGAGAATAAGAGAATGATCAATCCTTATATACAAGTAGACGAGGCCACTTAAATCAGATCAATGATTAGCTGAATCCAATTCTACTTTACTATTGTAAATCAGTAACATAACCATGGTTTTAAATTGTGTTGCGGCTATTGCAGTTGCGGCTACTGCGATGCGGATTGCAGTCGTTACGGCGTGAATTTAATATTTAGAGCATAAAATATTATACTTTATTATTTAGTTTATATTTCCCATGTCTTCCATTTTGTCTCTAAGTTTTCATTCATATCTCATTAATAGTTCGTCATCACTTTGAAAATCACTAATCCGTTCAAAACATAACTATTTTTTTTTTTATTATTAGTTTGTGCACAACAAAAACAAGACTCATAAATTTCATGACATGAGGCCATTGACTCGGTACTTTTATCCGGTATGTTGTACAAGAAGTGGTGAAATTATTGGAACAGATGGTGGTACTGGAATGGTTAAGTATGACGACAAAGGACAATTGCTAGAGCATCGTTCATATTCTAATGATTGGGAAGGATCTCAAGTAGCTGTGTATATAGAGTCTCTCCTTTCACTCCCTTTTGACAATGCACAAGCTTAAGAAGATGACACAAACAAGAAGAATGAGGTAATCATATTTATCTTGTACTAGTATGATCTATTGAGATGCTGCAATCAGCAAGGTTTTGTAGGGTAATATGATGAGTCGGTATGCCACCACCTGATCTGAAGAAATATGTTATGGAATATGTTATTGGTAAACAATGTGTAATATATTTGTTTTAAATGTTGAAAGCTTTAATTGTTTGTGTTGTTCATGGTTATTTATGCATGTGTAATGGACTGAGTTCTAATGTATGTTGAGGTTACCATTTAAAATGGTCTTATATTGTAATTGTAATTTATTTGATGAGTTTATGCATTACATGACTCTGTCTCAAAGCAGTTTATTAGAAATTTTATCATGCCCACATGTATGTGAAGGAAATCTAGTGGAAGCATTCTTTTAGAGAAAGTTGGAAAATGGTTGGGTTTTATAGGAACAAGGTACTCTTGTAAGTTCTACAATACACTTTGAACATTTTTCAATCAAGAAAACAACAAGGTACTCTTGTGCTGTTTCTATTGCATAATGGTAGTGGTACTACAAAACATGAAGGAACAACTTGCTTTGAAAGTTAGAAGCATCCAATGGAACTATGTAACCTTTTAGTCGGAATGTGTTAACCAACCAGGGTAAGATTAAGATATTAACTATTTTCATTCATAGTAGTGTTTTTTTCAAAATCTGAAATCCGGTGTTAAATTATTTTTACTAAAACAATTTATGCAACAAGATAGGGGTGAAATATACATTATGCTTGCATCTGGTTCCAATTCCAATGCCTTCCTTCGTCACCCGACATCTTCATGAGGCAACATTATGTATGAGGTGAAATATAATCCCTGTTTTACACATTCTGTTTCTGATTTTTGTCTGTTTCTTTTAGATTTTTAAAATTCAGATTTATGTTATCTGAGTTGTAGTTATGTTTGTGCATCTCATTGCTGATGTTCTTTGAAATTGGGGTAAAGTTGCTGGTGTTGTCTTTGATATGTTGCTGATGTTCTTTGCCATTTATCTAATTTGGTTGTCATATCTAAGCAAAAACACTTTGAGAACCATGTGTAGACAAACTGTATTGTACTTATCTTAATCTAGTTTATAAAAAAGCAGGATCAATGAACATGAAAGTTATGATCTGCGTTGCATAGGTACCGGTACGTACCCAGTACTCGGTACGGGTACTGGTACGGAGTACGTCATTTTTAGAAAAACTAAGGTACGGGTACGTTAGTATAATCCTTTAAAAATACAATTATAACAATAACTAAACAATTATATTATTTAAAAAATAATTTCCTTGAATAAATCACACTTAAAAGTATTAATAATTCATAAAATCAAGGTTGAATATCAATATTTTCTTCTCCAATGAATGCAGCTTCTAGTTCAGGTTCATCGAGAAAGAGTAACAACTTCAAGAATACCATCTCCATCAAATAGATTCAATTCATGTCCACCAATATCCCACATCTTTGTTACTCCTTCATTATAAATCTTACTCTTTCTTGAAAGAAGACGAAGATTTGTATGAACAAAAACTAAATCCTCGGCTCTTTTTGGATTGAGCCTATTCCTTTTCAATGAGTGAATGAATTCATATGTGCTCCAATTTCTTTTCAATGAGTCTATTTCTTAATTTTTCTTTCAGTTTTTTTATTTATAAACAGAATAAATAAATAACCTAATTTTTAGTTAAGCCCAAATTATGTTATCCAAAAAAATTTAATATTGAAAGAAATAAAAAATTTTGGGTACGTGTACCAAATGTGTACCAGTTGGTGTACCAAAGCAAAATAAAAAATTTGGTACGGCTTCGGTGCGTACCGTACGCGTACGGTACGTGTACCGGTATCCGGTACGTATCCGGTACCGGCACTTTACCTAAAACGGAGTACCCGTGCTTCACAGGTTATGATTGGTTGTATTATGTTATTAAATTTATATTGGTTGTGTTAATGTGTGTCAATGCTAATGCATGTATTTATGTTGGCTATTTGAACAAATATTTATATAGATAAAAAAACTTAAATTTTATATGGTTCTTGTAAGTATTAAGTTTTATTTTAGTAACTCTGGTTTGTTGTTATAATGCAACTAAATTTGGTTTAGTTTTAAAATGATAATTTGGTTCAGTTTTAAAATGATAATTGAATTTTAATCAACTCAGATTTTGCCCAGATTTAAAGTAGGAAAATATTAATTGTTAAGAAAATAGGAAAACAACAAAGACAAGAATAAATCTCAATCATTCATTATCACCACCACCCCATGATCCCTATTAAAAAGAAAATTAAATTTTTTTCTATAATATAATGACACGTGCTCATTCTTGCATTTTTTTTCCGATTCGTTTCGTAATAAATAACATTCCTCTTTGAAGTAATGAATGAGTTCAAATAGCTCATATTTTTAAATTAAAAATAATCAGATATTTTGTAATAATTTTTTTAAAAAAGTAAAATTTTGAAAAGCCTAATATTTGGGCCATCTAATAAATAAATAAAAAATATTTGTTACCAAAAAAGAGAATATTTTTGAACATATTTAAAACTGGCCTAATATGTAAAAAAATTTGATTGATTTTTAAATTAGTTAACCGAATATGAAAAAACCAAACTATGAAAATGTTTTTGTATATCTCAATCGATGGTTAGGCCGATTTGTGGTTTTAGACCTAACTTAGGCTCTGTTTGGCATGCTATTTTTTGAGCTTATGTCTTATAGCTTATAAGCTCATATAATAATAAAAGACTTGTTTAGTAACAGTCTTTTTATTACGAGCTTATAGCTTATTTTTCTTGCTTATAGCTTATTTTTCATATGTTATTTCAAATAATATTTTAGCTTATAGTTTATCATTTTTTCTTCCATTTTTACCCTTATTATTTTAACTAAAATTCACTTTTACTCTCTATAATTTATTTTAATTTAAATTAAAATAATTATATATTAATGTCCTTTTTGTCATTTTAATTAATCAGCTAGTTGAACCGCTAATTTTACCAAACACTTCAATCAGCTTATCAACTATAAGTCATCGGCTATAAGCTATAAGCTATCAGTTATCAGTCAACCGCTATTTTTACCAAACAGAGCCTTAATGAAAATTGAAGAATAAATCTGATAAAAATCAACAACTCAAAAGTATATTTAAACCTATATTAAGATTGATTAACAATGATTTTTTAAATTTTTTTATAAAGAGATTGTTTATTACTCCTTATTGTCATACTTCAATTTTACCCATCGATTAATAAATTAATTCATTTATCATACATTCGCATCATTTGCATATCATAACATGCATTTCATCTCGAATAGTGTTTAAAATATCAACCAGAATAAACTTTCAGATCTATAGACAACGGTTGAATTAATTCTCAAAAGTATGTAAAATTAGCAGACAAAAAATTTCAAAATCCATCTTGCATACGTGAATTTTATTAATATATGGTTCACGTAGTTTAACCTAACGTGCTCGTTTTATTTTTTCAATTCTTTTTGCTGTCGCATTTCGAACAACCTGAGACTCTTTTAACCGGATATTTATTCTACAAAATTTGATTGAAACAAGTTGTTTTCCCAAAATATACAAATTATTTTAGTCCGTTCATTTTAATTTTTCGACCCAAATTTTTATTTATTTTGAGCCATTTTATTTTATTTTTTCCGTTAAAATAAATTAAATAGGATTAACTGCGTTTTCAGTTCAATTTTATTTTGATTATTTAAAATTATTGATTTTTATTTGATTAATTATTTTGATTTCATTTTAAATTTTTAATTCACCCAATTGTGGGAATAAATAAAAAGGTGAAAATAAAAGTTGGAATTAGTCCTCACTCTCCCACGTAACCCACCATTCCATAATTTTCTCAGTCTTCCCCACTCCCTCAGTTTCCTCATTCTCTAACATTCAAAGTACTCTCTCCATAGACCAAACCAACGCCTCTTCATTTTAAATCAGTCAATATAACCTCTCCTTAAAAATTCAATCACCCTTAACACACTTGGTTTCACAAACCCAAACATACATCACAAAGCTTTAAGAATTCATACAAAAACAACACAGCTGACGAGACCGCCCCAGCCACCGTCAACTTCCGATTCCGCCACCACCAACGGCTTGCCTTGCCCGAATCCGCCTCCGTTTTTCAATTTGTGAGTTTTTCTTGTTGCTCTTTTAATTCTCTAATCCATGTTGAATTTTGTATGATTTGTTTGTGAGAATTTTGTATGATTTTGTTTGCTTTTAATATTATGAATCACTATCTTTGTGAGAGGTTATTACTGAAATTGTGATAGCATACATCACTACTATAAAATCTAAAACGTGTAAGTGACGTCGTAAACCGGTCATAGCAAAAAAAAAAAATCTAAATTGTGTTATCCTAATGAATTTTTTTTCTCTTCTTTCATTGTTATTATTTTAATTTTTATTTTATTAACTTGTCCATTTAAATAATGGCTTAAATATAAGTTTAATTATTTAATTTTGTTTGATTAATCTTACTAATGGTTGTAATTGATTTAGTTCTATTAATTAATTGTCATTGACTTTATGTTTGTATCCTTAATACCTTGGCCGGCTTATCATGTCCACCTTAATTCAAGATTAAAATCAAGCAATTGTTAGATGCAAAAGAACTCAAAAGAAAGGCAAATAACAGTTCGGGAATGACTGATTTATTCCTTGTGGAAATGTAGGTAATAAATAGAGAAAACCTAATGTGCTGTAACAGACTACAGCCCATGTTCTGCTAGAATTTAGGAAACAAACTTGACTACAAAAATTAAATTAAATCTAATAACAAATACTGCTAAAGACTAGGACACTTTTGACTAAGCCTTATCATTCCCTCCCTTGAACTAGACTGCATTTGCAGCTAGTTAACTCCTGAAACTTCACAAACTCCAAGCTTCCTTCTCAGCTCCCGAAATGACTCCAATTTCAATGGTTTGGTGAAGATGTCCGCTAACTGATGTCTTGAACCACAAAACTGAAGCTGCACAACTCCATCATTCACAAGCTCTCTTAAGAAATGGTAGCGCACATCAATGTGCTTGCTCCTGCCATGCATCACTGGGTTCCTTGACAATTTAATTGTTGAGCTATTGTCACAAAAGATGACAGTACTTCTACTGCCCTTGTAGCCTATTTTTTTCAGCACCCTTTGCATCCATATTGCTTGACAACTACTTCCCGCAGCGGCTACAAATTCGGCTTCCGTCGTGCTCAACGTTACTATCGGTTGCTTTCGAGAAGACCAAGCTACTGCAGCTCCACTTAGCATAAAAACATAACCTGAAGTACTTCTTCTATCCTCCACAGATCCAGCATAATCACTGTCAGTAAAGCCAATCAATTCCATATTTCCTTCCCTTTTGTAAAGAATGCCGTACATTGCAGTACCTTGCAGGTAACGTAGAATTCTTTTCGCCGCTGAATAATGAACTTCTGTAGGTCTTGACATATACCTGCTCAATAAGCTAACTGCATACATTATGTCCGGCCTTGTTGCGGTCAAGTACATCAGGCTTCCAATCAGCTGTTTGAAAAATGAACCATCCATCTCAACACCATTGTCATCTTTGGAGATTTTAAATCCTGGAACCATTGGATTTTCAACAAAATTGCTATGCTTCATTCCAAACCTTCTCAACACTTCTGTCACATACTTTGTTTGACTGATGAATATACCACCAACAAATTGAATTACCTCAATACCAAGAAAATACCTCATCTTGCCCAAGTCTGACATATCAAATTCCTTCATCATGGACTCTTTGAATTCAGACATCATGTTTTCATCATCTCCGGTATAAATTAAATCATCAACATACAAGCTAATGATCAAATATTTACCTTGTTTAACTTTGGTAAACAAAGTTTGCTCACTATCCTCCTTCTCAAAGCCTTCCTTTCTGAAGTATGATTCAATTCGGTTGAACCAAGCTCGTGGTGCCTGCTTGAGTCCGTACAAAGCTTTGTTAAGCTTATATACCTTTTGCTCCTCATTCTTTATTTCATAACCCCTTGGCTGCTCCACATACACATTTTCAGCTAACTTCCCATGAAGAAAGGCTGACTTCACGTCCAGCTGAAACACACACCAGCTTCTCTGTGCAGCAAGTGCCAAAATCATTCGAACCGTGTCCATACGAGCTACAGGAGCATATACTTCTTCATAATCAACTCCGTATTTCTGAGCATACCCTTTGGCGACCAAGCGAGCCTTGTATTTTTCTAATTCTCCAAGCTCATTCAACTTGGTTTTGTACACCCATTTGACTCCTATTTTTTTCGCTTCTTTCGGCAGCTCCGTGAGATCCCACGTCCCATTCTTCTCAATTGATTTCATTTCTGCATCCATGGCTGTCCTCCATTTCTCTTCCTTTACTGCTTCATCAAATGAAGTAGGATCAGAGTTAACTGCATGAGCAAACAGGACTAAGTGAGTTTGTATCTCTTCCTCTTCATCAGAAAGGCCTTCACCGGAGACATAGTCATTCATCCACCTTGGTGCTCTTCTATTTCGGGGTTTTGTCACTGGAGAAGCTGCATCTTCTTCTTCATTACCATCAGCTGCATTTTCCTCTTCATTACTATCACTCGATTCCTCCCTTTCTCCACTTTTCTCATCTTCCCATTCCAAGTCAACTGTGTTATCTTCTTCGGAGCTCTTTTCCCAATTCCATTGCCCGTCTTCTTCAAAGACGACATCCCGACTGATAATAATCCTCTTGGAGATAGGATCATATAGTCGGTATGCCTTTGATTCGTCACTTACACCAAAAAGGACACAACAACGGCTCTTATCTTCAAGCTTTGTTCGTCTAGCATCCGGTACATGAGCATATGCTGTACAACCAAAGACTCTTAAGTGCCCGACTGAAGGCTTTACCCCACACCAAGCTTCCTCTGGTGTCATTTCTTTCACTGATGATGTTGGACATTTATTAAGAACATAAAATGCCCAGTTTACTGCCTCTGCCCAGAATTTTCTTGGAACATTTTTCTCAACCAATAAGCTCCTCGCCATATTCATCACGGTTCTGTTCTTCCGCTCGGCGACTCCGTTCTGCTGCGGTGTATATGCAGCAGTTAATTGCCGCTTGATTCCATTCATTTCACAATATTCCTTGAATTCATGTGATGTGAACTCACCTCCACGATCCGTTCTTAGACACTTAATGGACAAACCCGTTTCTTTTTCTATAAGAACTTTAAATAGTTTAAAGGTAGTGAATGCATCTGACTTATAAGCAAGAAAATACACCCACGCCTTCCTACTATAGTCATCAATGAAACAAATGAAATACCTCTTGTTTCCCCCCGAAACCGGTGAAATCGGACCACAGATGTCAGCATGAACTAGCTCCAATTTTGCCGATGCTCTCCATGTACTTCTCTTTGAGATTGCATCTCGATGTTGTTTACCTTTCAAGCAATTAGTACACACAATTTCACCCTCTGAGAAACTTGGCAGGCCTCTCACCATGCTTTTTGTTTGCAAAGTCTTCAACCCATTGTAGTTGAGATGACCGAATCTTCGGTGCCAGAGGTGCACCGCGTCTTCGGTGGTTGCTTGGAAGCACTCTTCCTTGCTGTCTCTTTTGATTGATGAAGTGCTTGTTAACAGCATGAACATTTGATTTGCTGTCATGTTGGTTTGGAATACCAAACCTTTTGTGCCGTGATAAATCCGGCACTCATTTGACTGCATTAGGACAGCCAAACCCTTTTCTTGCAGCTGTCCAACACTAAGTAGATTATTTTGCAAACCGGGCACATAATAGACATCTCGTACAAGGTGATTTACTCCTTTGATAGTCAATCGAACACTGCCTTTTCCAACAACGTTCATGCTTGCATAATTTCCCAATCTAACCACCTTGTTGAACCCTTCTTCTAAATCACAGAAGAGTGATGAATCACCACACATGTGATTACTGCAGCCAGAGTCAATATACCACACAACATCTCGATCGCCTCCAAGCATGTCAACATACGCCATTAGCACCAACTCTTCCGATTCCTCCAAACCAGCATAATTTGCTTGGCACTCGTACTGGAAGTGTCCAAGCTTATGACACTTGTAACACTCAACTGTTTCCTTATTCCTCGATTGGCTACCCCTGCCTCTTCCGTATCCCCGGCCTCCTCGGAAAGCAGCTCTTCCTCTTCCTCTTCCACCATAAATCTCTTCATGAGTCACCTTCAAAGCATGTTCATCTTCTCCACGTACTTTGAACTTTTGCTCATGAACAAGCAGAGAGCTTTGCAAGGCATCCACAGATAGTTGATCTATGTCCTTGGCTTCCTCAATGGAACAAACAATGTAGTTCCACTTATCAGTGAGGGTTCTCAAAATCTTCTCAACGATCTTGACGTCACCCACATCTTCCCCATAATTTCTCATGTCGTTTGCAACCGTCATTACTCGACCAAAATAATCTGTGATCGATTCACCCTGCTTCATTGCTAAGACTTCAAAGTCTCGGCGTAGACGATTGAGCTGAGCTCTCTTCACTCGAGCATTGCCTTGACACTTCAACTTCATGGAATCCCAGAGCTGTTTAGATGTCTCCTTCTGCGTGATTGTCTTCAGAATTGACTTGTCAAGTGACTGAAACAAGTAATTCTTAGCCTTCAAATCCTTCAGCTTCATCTCGTCCAGGTTCTTTATTTGCGCTGCCGTCATCCCGTCCCTAGTTGTGGGCTCTGTGTAGCCTGATTCGACAGCAGTCCAATACTCCTTAGATCGAAGGAGATTCTCCATGACCATGCTCCAATGTTCGTAGTCGCCGTCGAACTTTGGAATAGAGGCTGTTGCAAAGTTTGCTTCTGAACCCATCTCTCAGGTAACCGGCTCTAGATACCAGATTGTTAGATGCAAAAGAACTCAAAAGAAAGGCAAATAACAGTTCGGGAATGACTGATTTATTCCTTGTGGAAATGTAGGTAATAAATAGAGAAAACCTAATGTGCTGTAACAGACTACAACCCATGTTCTGCTAGAATTTAGGAAACAAACTTGACTACAAAAATTAAATTAAATCTAATAACAAATACTGCTAAAGACTAGGACACTTTTGACTAAGCCTTATCAGCAATTTCAAATATTTCTGGAAACGAGTTGTGATTTTCAAAAGATTTTCACAATAAACTTGGATGCGAAAAAGGTTGGTTGAACACTGCTTGCTCCTTCAATTCCGAGTATTTAAATAGTTGATTGTTAGACAGACTCATCCTTTCATACTTAAAAAAAATTTAATAAGTGAACCTTTCACATCATCTTTTTTCATAAGAAAAACTCGGATACTTTTTTGCGCCGTGACACCTATATATTTTTTTAAAGAGTATAATAGATGAATCTCAAAGATAACTTCTGCAAAAGTTTTTTTAGGATTTTATAGCACAACAGCATGTTCATTTTGTGAAGAAATATTTTGGGCTGTATTAGTAAAATATAACTGGGCTGTTGGGTGCAGCTCACAAAGCCGACAATGCAATGAGCAGCGAAGAAATTTTGGGCACCCAAGGATAAAAGAAGATCGATCATGCTTTTGCCTCATAAATTGATTATACAAATCTTAGTGAAGTTGTCGGTAAAGTCTCTTCTACGTTCCAAGTCTGATTGTAAGTTGTGGTTTTCTTTTATTTCTCATGATTCCCATTTTGCAAATTCACATTTTCAAATTAACTCTAACACACTTGTAGAATTCTTTTGATAGATTTTTAAAGATTACCCCTGCAGTTTTGGGGCTAATTGACTATTAGCCGATTACTTTTACTCTTACTATAAATAAAATAGTAATTGAAATATTATAACTTTCATTTTAATTAAACAAACAAAAATATTAATCATTGTTCTTATTTCAAAAGTAAATTGAAAGATGACATAGAATTGGAAAAGTAGATAAAATCAACCTTTTATTGGTGATATTCTCTTCACTACATTCTATGTTTCCTGACTACCAAAGAGACCAATGGAACAAGCTTACTCATCTTTGTCAATTTTGTGACAATATCACTTTTACTAACCTTTTCGTTGATACCCTTAATTCTAGCCACATATTTAATAAGTTTGTCAACTCCGTTTTGGCGTTTATTTGGACTCACATTCAATCAACCTCAAGTTTATTATGGTAGACTTCATTTGACTTTACAAAAATTGTCAAATGGCTCAATATTGTTGTTCAATGTCAAATGATAGCCGCTGACACGGAAAAACAATATTGAGCCATTTGAACATTTTTGAAAAGCCTAGTTGAAAAACAAAATAAAGGCTACCATAAGAAACTTTGAGAGTGAAAAAGTATGGAATGTGAGTCTGCATCATCTCTCAAGGCCAAAACATAGTTGACAGACTTATTAAATCTACGACTAGAATTAAGTCTACAAACGACAATGTTAGTGAAGGTGATACTGTCACAAAATTTCTAAAAATGAGTCCATCTCTTGCTCAATACGGCCTCTATGGTGGTCAGGAAAGATAGAATGCAGAGGAGAATTTTTTCGGGAAATTTTTTATCTACTTTTGCAATTTTATGTTGTCTTCCCATTTACTCTTGTTTCCAAAGGGAATTAGAACAATGATTAGGGTTTTTGTTTGTTTAATTAGAATAAAATGTTGTAACTCTAATCTTTCACTTATTATTTTATTTATAAGAGCAAAAATAATTGGCTAAGAGTTGATTAACTCTACAACTCAACTCATGAAGAATCTCTATCCATAGATTTTGAAGCATCGCTTGACGATGACAATGCTTCTTTTTCACTCAACCTTCCAGAGGATTTTACAGGCTTTCAAATTAGAGGGTAGTGTAGAGGTTTCATACTTTTCTACAGTTCCTTAAACATCTGCCGAATCCATCCATTGGAGATTATAAACAAATACTTTATCTCCTCATGAATTGACCATCCAAATCTTACTGAGATTGCCGGTAAAGTCTCTTATACGTTTCAAGTGTGTTTGTAAGTTGTGGTTTTCTCTTATTTCTCATGATCCTCACTTTGCTAATTCACATTTTCAACTTAACTCTGCAACACACACTCGTAGAATTCTATTAATATCAACTTCAACTCATCAATCTCTATCCATAGATTTTGAAGCACCGCTTCACGATGACAATGCTTCTTTTTCTCTCAACCTTGATTCTATCTTTCCAGAGGATTTTACAGATTTTGAAATTAGAGGGTCATGCAGAGGTTTCATACTTTTCTGCAGTTCCTTAAACATCATCTACCTTTGGAATCCATCCACTGGACTTCATAAACAAATTCCTTTATCTCCTTTTGGTTCCAATTTGGATGCTGAATATTTCTATGGTTTTGGGTACGACCATTCAACCGATGATTATTTGGTTGTTTCATTGTCTCGCATTGATTCAGGAGATCCTCCAATACGCTTGGAGTACTTCTCATTGAAATCTAATACATGGAAAGAAGTTGAGGGTCCTTACTTCCCTTATGGATTTCGAGAGGAAGAGCCCAAAGGTGGTTTGCTCTATAAGGGAGCTATTCATTGGATGGCTTTTCGTTATGATTTACAAGCTTATGTTATTGTTGCATTTGATTTAATGGAAAGGAAACTTTCATATATGCTTTTGCCCAGTAGTCGTTTGGAGTGTTGTTTATGGGTTTATGGAGGATTTCTCAGTGTATATACCAAGTATCACTTTAATGATAGGGTTCAAATATGGGTGATGAAAGAATACAAAGTGAACTCCTCTTGGACTATGACTCTTGTTCTTCCTATTCATTCCTTTTTTCCTTTGTGTTGTACAAAAAGTGATGATATTATTGGGACGGATGATGAAGATGGATTGGTGAAGTATGATAAATGTGGACAGTGTCTGGAGCAACATTCTTATCCTAATTACAATCTTAGCTGCGATTTGACTGTGTATATAGATTCTTTGCTTTCACTCCCCAGTGATGATGACAACCAACAAGCTTAAGAAGATGACAAAAGCAAGAGGAATGCTTCATTACTTTCTTGATATTTATGGTGAATTGAGAAAGCTTAAGAAGATGACGGACGCAAACTAGAAGAATGACGTTCTGAATCATATGTGTTTGAATGCATTTGTAACACGAGTAAGTGTAATATATGAGCTAATGTAATATGTGATGAAATGTTTATTGGTTAACCATTTGTAACATGCTTATTGATAACATTGACATCATTGTTTGTGTGATTAACTATTAGTCATGTATGTAGCTGGATTTTATTCTAATGTTTTTTCCTCCACTGTTTGAAAATTATTCTGATCAGTTTATCCATGTTGATCAATATCAAAATTATAAGGTTTTGATTGTTCTCTACTTTCAGTGGACTCTAATAATTTGGGTGCTTGTCCTTTCTGTGTTTCAATCCGGGAAAGAAATTTAATTTCAAACTAATGATCTATATATGATCAATTACGTGAATTTTAGTACTTTAGATTATAGGAAACATTAAAACTAAACAAACTCATGAACCTAAATAGTGTTACAATTACAAATTGGAGTTTTCAAATAAAGGGGTTTAAGTAATAGAAAGTGCAGTTTGCAAGGTGATAAGCTACAGTGAAAGGTGTTCATTATTAAACTGTTAGGAATAGACATAACGCAAAGAAGATGTTTACTGAATTTTGATTAGATTTGTTGCATATCTTCTTTTGAAGTGAAAATTTCTCTGGCTTCCAATTAAAATTCTATACGGACTTTGTCTAATTTTACCTTGACCTGTTTTTATCGGGGACAAGATAATGATGAAAGGTTGGGAATATTATATTGTGTTTATGAGTTGATATTAAACCATTTTCCATTCTAATAACAAAAAACCAAAACTTTAAAAGAGCGTTAAAGGCTTGTTTCTAATTAGGTGTCATTTGACAAAATAAACAATTAGCTTAACCTGTGTTGCAAGTGTGAAGTTCCATGATTGCAGAAATAGGAGCATGGAGTAGATTGTTCAGAAGTGTTTGCTCCTGTTAGCAGATTGTATAGTGTGAGAATGATGATAACTATTGCAAATGATACATGAGTATATGTCAAATTTGCATTCTTGTATGAGACATGAATTAAAAATATTCGGTTATGTTATTTTTTCCTTTGATTTAGTGGAAAGAGAACTTTTACACATGTCTCTTCCAGATGATTTTGACCATGATTTTTACCAAGAACCTACTGATTGTGATTTGTGGGTATTTGGAGAATTTCTGTCTATGGGCTATGGAGGAACGTACTATTGTTAATGTATGGGTTATGAAAGAATATGGACTGCATCCGTCTTGGACTAAGACTTTTGTTTTGTCTATTGTTGCCATTCTGACTTCGTTCTTTTATACGATATGTTGTACTAGAAGTGGTGAAATTATTGGAACAGATAGTGGTGAACTCAAGTGGTTAATGAGTTTCACTAAATCATAAATCATTTTGGAGAGACTGAATTTGAATCTTGGTAAGATCAATCTTTGACTAGACTTTACTTACCTCTCAGTCGAAGTCGATCTTCAAATTACCAGGACCTCTTCCTCTGAGAATCAAATGGATAAAAGACCAAAATAATTGATGAGCTGCACATAAATCTACAAGACTTTAGATAATAAGAAACAGAAAAATTAAATCTCAAATCTTAAATAATGCTAAAGTTAGATTTAATTCTCAACACCTTATTATGCGTAAACTTAACACATCTGCATAAATTTATCACAACTTAAAAGTATTAACAGTTTTTTTTTGTGACAAAAAAGTAAAATCTGGATCACACTCAATGTTCATCAAAGTATCTATTCAAGTGTTTATTTTTCAATGAATAAAACTAGGAAAAACAAGATAGATTTTTTTGATAAAATTTATCAAATATGTATGTTCTTTTCTCTGCTTAAGTAACAGTTTGCAGAGTCGTATACCAGGAAGAAAATTACTATTGGAAGCATTCTTTTAAAACTAGAATCAAAGCATTAATTCTATTCCATTCCAGCTACTTCGTGGCATACATTCTCTTTGGTCTCCATCTATAAATGAATTCTGCAGCAGCCATACACCATGACACAATTGTCCTTGATTGAACCAATACACTTTCTCAACCACCAATACACTTCCCACATTGTACTGTACTCCTTCAAATCACTTCATACACTTGTCTATTGGTATCACACACTGAGAAAAGAACAAAACTTGAAACTCAGGCACTAAGGCAATCCGAATCGCAACGCATCCAAATAGGTTTGGTGTTAAGCCCAACAAAGCCACTATGTGTTACCTTACAATCGCTCATCCAAGGAGGCCCAAAGCAAGAGAAGTTACCAATCTATACTTGTCTTCATCTTCTTTGTCGGAGTTAGCGGATGAAACCGCCATTGAAACGCTTGAACCTGCTGCTCACTATCTCTATGTAAAAAAAGGGAAGTAGTCGCCAATCACTGCAGCGGCCTATCAGTAAAGTCTTCTATCTGGCTTTATCTTTCTGTCTTCTATGAATGTCGTTCAATTTTGCGTCCGATCTTCTCAAAATAGTTCTTTTGCTCTCTAAGGATTAAGGCGGCGAACCAGATTTTATGATCGAGAAAGCGACATGCCTAATGTATTCAGTGTTGGAGACTTGGAGTTCTAAAAATGAAGCAACTGGCCCTCCAGAGAATGATAGAATCTTGGTCTCATTGACTCACTCTGACAAGGACAAAGATGAGAACCAATCACTAATATTAAATCCAACGGCGGGCTGTGAATACGAAGCTAAATTCTACAAACCAGGAGCAGCTGGAGAATAACAGGTTGTATATACACCCGGAACATTTTTTCAACAAGTGATGTTCATTGCTTCACGATGCTCTTTATTATATTTCTTTTAACAGTAATATTTGTCATCAAAATTTGCTTGATTCTCATGTTGCTCATAAGAAATTGCTGGTGGTACAATGCTACCTACATGCGTAGATAAGTTGATAGAGTTGCATTATTTCACTCTATAATTAGGTAATGAGGTAATGATATATTCATGGGCATTCACCATTTATTTTATATTTATAATTGTATTTTATTATGAAATAGAAACTCTTAGGTGACTGACTACATTTGAAGGTTATTATGTGCCCGTGCCCAGTATGTAGCATGGGCTGATTTAATATTTAATGAAATATTGCTTCGTTTACTGTTTGTAATATGTTTACTAAAAATGTTATTATTTGTTTGTGGGATTCACTTATGCACGTGTAATTGGACTGAGTTCTTTGTGAAAAAGAATAAGTTTGTTTTTTGAATAAGGGTTTCAGAAATTGATTTGTTTTCATTAAATGTAACTATTTAGTGTAATTACCTGGATAGCCCTGTAAACTCTATTTATACAAGAAATAACAACGAGAAAGGTATCAAGCCAAGAATTATTGACATGGTATCAGTAGGTTTTCGATCAAACCTGTGAGTTTTAGGTTAGTCTTGGCTTTATTCGGCAACACCCCACTGGGTCGCTCTTGAAATCATCTCGGCAGATCTCGATTCTTGGTAATCACTTCCCGGCTTGCGATTGTGATCTCTGGTGCTTACAATCGTTTCTCGGATCCGTTCTTTGTAGTGCTCACAAGCTGCAATTTCGTTGTTCCTCCAAGTTCGCAAATCGTGTTCGGCTTGGTCGTGTTCTCGTATCGGTGTCGGCAAGTATTTTCTTCTGTGTTTGTTTGGTTGTTTTCACGTTGATTAAAAAGGCAATTGTGTTTGGTTTTTATGTGTTTCACATTGATCAGGCAAGGATGTTATTCTGTGTTTGGATATTCTTCTGTGTTTTTTTTTTTTTAATTTCACGTTGAAAAAAAAATTGGTTAAGTGCAAGTGAGTCTTTTGGTTAAGTGCATCAGTTTCTTTTGGTCACTAGCAATCAATATTGTTTCTATGGCATCCGAAATAGACAGAGACCATATTTGTGTTTGGTTTACCAGAAAGAATTATCCGGCTTAGGAATTTCAGTTCAGAATGCATGTAAAAGGAAAGAAATTATGGAGTCACTTGGACAAGGTATCTAAGGCACCGACAGAAAAAGCTGCTTTAGAAGAGTGTGAATATAAAGATGCTATAGTTATCACTTGGATTCTCAGTAGTATTGATCCTCAAATTATTAATAATTTGCGCTCCTTTTCCGCTTAAGAAATGTAGAATTATTTGAAGTGTATTTACAATCAGAACAATGCGGCTAAGCGTTTTCAGTTGGAGTTAGAGATAGCTAATTACAAACAAGGTACCTTGTCTGTTCAAGAATACTATTATGGTTTTTTGAATCTGTGGACAGAACACTCTTCTATTATACATGCTGATGTTCCCAAGACTTCTCTTGCGGCTGTCCAAGAGGTCTACAACACAAGTGGGCGTGATCAATTTCTCATGAAACTTCGTCCAGAATTTGAGGTTGTTAGAGGAGCTTTGCTGAATAGGAATTCTCTTCCTTCCTTGGATACTTGTGTTGGAGAACTCCTTAGAGAGGAGCAGCGTCTTCTTACTCAAGATACCATGTCTCATGATGCCGTCACCTCTGAGCCTATGACGGTGGCATATGCTGCTCAGAGTAGAGAAAAAGGTCGTGATATGCGACAAGTTCAATGTTTTTCTTGCAAACAATTTGGACATATTGCTCGCAGTTGCAGTAAGAAGTTTTGCAACTATTGCAAACAACAAGGTCATATCATCTCTGACTGTCCCACGCATCCTCCCCGACTAGCACAACGTCCAGCCCAAGCATTCCATGCCACTACCTACTCAGTAGCTGGTCCTCTTAGTACTGGCGAATCTAATGGTGGTGCTCTGCAACCTGGAATGATTCAACAAATGGTACTTTCTGCTATTCAGCCTTTGAAATTCATAGTAAGTCTTCTAATGATTCTCAACCATGGATTCTTGATTCTAGTGCATCCAATCACATGACGGGTTCCTCTGAATACTTGCAAAATTTATATTCCTATAATGGTAATCAGAAAATTCAAATTGCTGATGATAATAAACTCTCTATCACTGATGTTGGTGACATAAACTCTAACTTTTGTGACGTGCTTGTATCACCCGGACTTGCTTCCAACTTATTTTCGGTTGGTCAATTGGTGGATAACAATTGCAATGTTAACTTTTCTCGTGTTGGTTTTCTTGTGCAGGAGCAGGTGTCGAGGACAGTGATCGCGAAGGGGCCTAAAGTGTGGAACAACTTCAACTTGCTTATCTTCTCCATGCTATCTACAAAACACAATCACACATGTTAAGAAAAAGCACGAATACTCTGCTCTCACCAAAAATCTTCCTTCTCTCCTCCTGGCTAACTGCAATCAAAATAGTGTAAGTATAATTCATCTTTTTCTCACTTCAGAATGGGCCACCTCACCGGGGTCGGACCTTTCCTCACAACCAATCCATCAAACTAAAATTGCATTTCCTCATTCATTGTCACTTGTCTAGAGAAAGAGAGCCCAACTTGATACAATAGGAGTGAGAATCCCGGTTAATACGTATCTTAGACAAATACTTCAGATGCAAAATCAGACAGAAGTGAGGAGAATCGACAGATGGTAGCATGAGCTGTAGGTGCGAGGGGATTTACCAACAAGAAACATCTGAGGAAGTGGCCTCAGTCTAGAGTAAAGGGGTCGAACCAAGGTTTGACTTGATTGAAGTAAATAAGTCCCTAATTACAAAATTTTTCCTAAGAAGTGTACCTCAGATAGAAAAGAAAAAAATAATCTTAAGGAAGACTTCCAAGATTTGTGCTCGACACATAGCTGAAATACCTTATATATGCCCATGACCCTATATGAAGTTGGGAAGGAGCATCTTTTAAATATTTCTGGACAACTACCTCAAAGTATGAAAAAAGGAAATTCCAATCATATTCTTGTAAACACGCATTCATAAAATGGGATCAGACAATCAATAAATGAAGTGCATATCGTCTTTTTTGGCTCATTGGAAGAGCTAACCACTCTGAGGGATTGTCGACCAAACTGTTAACCGCATCTATAATAGCCTTAATAATAGCCTTAATGCCCATAGACGATGAAGTACACACTATTTTTGAATCCACCCAGTTGTACTCAACCGCATATGACTGGGCTCGAAGATCTAAATGAGCCTTCACTTCTGCGCGCTAGGTCAACCGTATTATTGCTAAACCTAGTTAGAAAATAGGAAATGATAAAGATAAAAGCTTGAGTTAGAAGGGTACCTGGTTATGTAGGATTGATAAAGCAGGAGGAATGAAGAAAGCGAAAGCTTTAAAGAAAAGCACTGAAATCGCTTCTAGTGATACTCTCAAGGAAGAAGAAACAAAGACTTTTTTTGGAAAGTAACTGTAAGTTTGAATAATAAAGGTTGCAAAAAATTCCAAATACTTCATTCACTCTATTTATAAACAACGACATTTGAGAGGATCAAACAACCTATAGAAAGAAATCACAAGATCAACAACTATAATTCCACTCATGGATACACGCCAACTCGAGTGCATTTAAGTACTCTATAAATTGTGTTATACTCTAGTTGGTCATGTCACTACACATGTCAAAAAAAGGTGATAAAGCGTTTCAATGATGAAACCGCATTAAAAGGGTTTGTTCCCCCACTACCTTTTTCAAAACTGATCTCAAGTGTTTCAGTTTCATTTCACATCAGAGCATGTCATGGAGGCCGATAAGTGTCACTTAAGGCTTCCCCCGCTTCTTTAGTGTCTGACAAAGTCTTAGGGACAAGTGTTCTAGATTGGCCAAAGGACCAAGGCTCATTCCATCTCAATTTCACTCCACTTGACCCAAGGTATAAAAATTAGTTCACACGCTAAGAGCAAGGGACAATCTCTTATCTCCACTTTTTACTACTTTTATTTTGAATCTTGATCTTATTTGGACGTTAGAGTGTTAACCATGCAGGTTTACCCTGCGCCACCGTAAAGAAAATCAGAGCCACCGTTCAAGATCATCAGTTTTTCATCTGTAACTATTTCTTGATCCCAAATAAAACAAAATATATAATAAGTTATTTTTCAATAACTTACAAATTTAATCAAATTATTTTTTTCTTCTAAAACAATATTGATTTAATCAAATAATAATAATAATAGTAAAAAAAATAATACATTTTTAATTTTTCTAATGAATTTACTTTTAGTTTGAATACTCGAAGTTATGTTTTTTTTTTTGTGAAGAAAAATTATTGGGCTGTATTAGTAAAATATAAGGGACTGGGGCTGTTGGGTTAGAGCCCAATTCATCACTAACATAGACTCTTTGAGGCGCCACAATTCTGAGTGCCGACAATGCAGTGATTTGATAAGAAATTTTGCGCACAACATTTGTAATATGACCTTGGAATTATAGGAATGATACAGTTGAAATATGGGTGATGAAAGAATACAAAGTGAACTCCTCTTGGACTATGACTCTTAGTGGAAGTTGAAATATGGGTGATGAAAGAAATTTTGCGCACAACATAGACTTTACTTACCTCTCAGTGGAAGTCGATCTCCAGGTTACTAGGACCTCTTCCTTTAAGAATCAAATGGATAAAAAACCAAAATAATTGATGAGCTACACCAGGGGTGGCCCTGAGCACGGGCTCGCGGGGCGGAAGCCCAGGGCCCCATAATTTTAGGGACACCAAAAAACTTTTTTTACCCCTATATATATTAAAAGAAAATTTTTTAATATAAAAATACTTGTTAGAATTTTATTTTTTAAAAATACTGACCATCAAAATTATAGGGACACTACAAAGTCAAAAGTAATAAAAGAATGTAATTTCCCGTAAATAAAATATAGAATAGAATAAAATTAATTAATTCTCCTAAAATAAAATCAATTAATATTATATATCTATAATTTTAGCGACTAAAGAGTTTAATTGAAACACTAAAATTAAAATATTGATATAGAGAATTTTTTTTTAATATTGATAATGTTATTTGATAGGTTAGAAATCTTCTAACCATGCCAATTTTGGATTCAAGCTGTATTAATAAATTTTGAAAAGCTTTTATTAAATATTTTTTTAGGGAAATTAAGTGAGATAAGTAATATATGCAACGTATTAATTCAAACTGCTAACATATTTATACTGTATTTATACTATATTTTTTTAGTGTTACAATGTATTTATACTGTATTTTCTCATTCGACAAAACGTTGGAAAATTCTCAGAGACAATGTGAAAGGTTTAACTATTAAACCATTGTCACAAACACGTTGGGAAAGTCATGTGAATAGTGTATATGCAATTAAATCTCAAACTTCATATGTAAGAGAAGCACTACTTCAACTAGCTGAACAAGATAACGATCCCAAAATTAAGAGTGAAGCCGAATCTTTAGCAACTCATGAAATTGGAAACTTTGAATATTTAGTAGATATGATTATTTAGTTTGAATTGTTAACGGCTGTTAATGAAATTAGCAAAAGTTTGTAAAAAAAGACATGCGTATTGATGTGGCTATAAAACTAGTAAAAAGTTTGATAAAGTATTTGAAAAAATATAGAGAATCTGAATTTCTAAATGCTAAGGCTAGTGCTGAAAAGATTGGGAATGAAACGGAGATTGAAAGTGCTTTTATTCAAAAACGTAAAATTAGTAGAAAACAACACTATGATGAAAATCCATCTCAACCCACACAACTGAATCTTGAGTCTGCTGAAGAATCTTTCCAAAATCACTATTTCTTATATATTGTAGATCAAACAATTGGCTCTCTTGAGTCTGCTGATAGAAGATTTTATCTAATTATTTCTTTCATTCTTATGTATTTATTATTAAAAAAATTCGGGGCACCACTCTTTTGATTCGCCCAGGGCACCCAAATTCAAAGGACCGGCCCTGAGCTGCACATAAATTTATAAGACTTTAGATAATAAAAAACTAAAAAGTTAAATCTCCTAATCCTAAATAATGCTAAAGTTAGATCTAAGTCTCAACACTTTATTATGCGTAAACTGAACACATCTGCATAAATTTATCACACTCAATGTTCATCAAGGTATCTGTTCAAGTGTTTATTTTTCAATGAATAAAACTAGGAAAAACAAGATAAATTTTTATGATACAAATGATCAAATCTGCATGTCCTTTTCTTTGCTTAAGTAACAGTTTGCAGAGTCATATACCAGGAAGAAAATTACTATTGGAAGCATCTATAAATGAATTCTGCTGCAGCCATACACCATGACACCATTGTTCTTGATTGAACCAATCAGTGGCGGAGCCAGAACAGTTATAAAGCCCGGGCAAAAATTTAAAGACTACAAAATCATGAAGTTTCAAACTTTGAATCAAAATCATAAACAGTACCAAATAAGCTAGTCACAAACCTGTTAAATGTGGTTTCTTTGCTATCTTTGCTCACGTTTATTTCTTTGCTTTCGTGCTCTGAAAACGGCTACAGTGTTAAAAGCATAAAAAATAGAGACGACTATAAATTCTTTTTTCATAAGTTAGTTAAGTTGGGGGTTGTACTAGCATTTTGTTTGCAACTAAAACCATACACCAAACTCAATTTCTTTTACTAAAATAAAATTTATTACATATAACAAACTTCATACAAGACAACATAACTAGGTATAACTATTGGAGCATTCTTCAGATTCTCTGCGGCAATGATGACATTCCAAGCAATCTGCCCTTTGAGAAACATGGTGATATGCCTCGTAATTTCTTCTTCCAGGGCATTATAAAATTATACTCCAGTATATTATACATATTATAAAGGCATAAAAATTCTTGAAATGCAAAGAATGCAGAAAACAGTAGATGCTAACAATTAATACTGACATAGAAATTCTTAAAAATGCACATCCAACTATCAACAATACTGTCATCACCTAATCAAAATTTATCATAAAAAACATGTCATAATATAAATTAAACTCTCATAATTTAAATAAATATGATTTTCAGAGCATATTTAGGAGAAAAAATAAACAGATTAAACTTACCAAATCAAACAAAAAGAAGAAGTAGTAGTCTTTTAGTTGATGTGTTTGTTGCCTCCTCCTAGATTAAATATGAATAATAACAGACAAAAAGAAACAAACCACACTATATGCAGCAACAAAGAATCTAGTTACAAAAGAATTTTCGTTCAGAACTTTTACCGAACACTTGGTGGGCATAGCGGGAAACGATAAACTCGGCACCAATTCTCCATCCATTCGTCACCCACAACCTGCAACAACAACAAATAATAACACAAAAACAATGTTGTAGCAGAAATTGAATAAAAATAGAAGAAAAAGCAGAAATAGTGGAGTCGCCGGTGTGCATTTGTTCACGGTATGCTGTGGCAGAGGATGGGCATTGAAGATCTGATATGCGTCTATTACGTTCTGGTGTGGCGGAGAATGACGCGGGATGGTGAAGCGTGGCTAGGCGGAGCCTGGGCAACTGCCCTCGCTGGCCGGGCGGTGGCTCCGCCACTGCCCTTACCTATAATAATTCGAAGTGCTACGCTCATTTGATATCAACTGGAAATCAAAGACAGTTACCTTCCACCAGCATGAATTGGTTGGGATTTGTTAAAAGTATTTATGTTATTGATGCTTCATTTCATCCGCCTCAGTCCATTTGCAATTTACAGTGATCATTTGTATCTTACTTTTTGTAGAATGCGTTTTGATTGCAAATATAATGGTGAAACGAATTCATAGTAAATTGCTAAAGGGAGATCTACTCCTCTTCCACGGAACGGCGTTCTTTTCAAACCATTAGGACTGGGGAAATCTCAATATCGTATGGATTTGGCAACATAATAGTAAGAAAATGGGAGCAGGGGCCTCTGTTCAAGGTAAAAGGCAAGCTAAAGACTGTCGTATTAGGACCAATGGGTGCTATTGAGATTCACCGATACCTTCTTGCTTTGGTTCATGCACCCAGGAAATTCTTGGACCTCCAGTTCACAGGTAAGATTCTGCTGTCTTCTCTTATGTTTTATGTTTAATAATAGTAATAGCCTGCTTCTTTGTCATTGTTTTTATTAGAAGTGACAATGATTGCTTCTTTGCTCTTTTGGTTTTACAGAATCAAAGTGAAATTAATAGTATTAGAAGAGGAAAAAAAAAGATATTGGTTTTTTTCACCAAGTGATGTTCATTGCTTTACGATGCTCTTTATTATATTCTTTTAACAGTAATATGTGTCATCAAAATTTACATGATTTTTATGTTGCTCGTAAGAAATTGTTGGTGGTACAACGCTACCATCACTGGTGGATATGTTTAATGAACCTTTGAGAATTTTCAAATCCAAAGAGAGTGGGTGGCAAAATAGAAAACATAGAAGTAATGAACACCGCCAAAACACTACAGTCTGCAAAACAGAGTTTAGTGTCAAAGTTTAGTTGGCACTCATCCAAGTTCCACATCAAATGGTAGGAAGAAAAAAGAAGTAGCATGTTAATATAAATATGAAGAGTTAGTTTGCATTATTTTCCACCACATCGATTCTAGTCTCTTGAGTGTATAGGGGGCTTAGGTTGTTATGTGCCTAGAGAAGATTTGCAATTTTGTTTCTATAAAAATTCTAGACTGAGTAATAAAATATTGTTGTTTCTTTTGTAGTCGTACATTTGCTTGTGAGCATGAGAATTGACACATTCATGTACTCGTCATTCTGCTAGAGCCTTTGTTGGGATAGGCAGTAGAGAGCTTTGTTTTCTCTCAACTGAAAAGCTTTGGCTCGGGTTGTTTGTATTCCATTCTTTACATATATTTTTACTATAATCAGTACATTCTTCATCCATTTTCATTAGCCGTTAATTCTGTTCTATAATTAAAACTTTGCTCTATCAAGATCATCCTTGAATGAGAATAACTGCTCAAGGAACAGATTGATTCATTGAATATGAGAATAAGAGAATGATCAATCCTTATATACAAGTAGACGAGGCCACTTAAATCAGATCAATGATTAGCTGAATCCAATTCTACTTTACTATTGTAAATCATTAACATAACCATGGTTTTAAATTGTGTTGCGGCTATTGCAGTTGCGGCTATTGCGGCTACTGCGATGCGGATTGCAGTCGTTACGGCGTGAATTTAATATTTAGAGCATAAAATATTATACTTTATTATTTAGTTTATATTTCACATGTCTTCCATTTTGTCTCTAAGTTTTCATTCATATCTCATTAATAGTTCGTCATCACTTTGAAAATCACTAATCCGTTCAAAACATAACTATTTTTTTTTTTTTATTATTAGTTTGTGCACAACAAAAACAAGACTCATAAATTTCATGACATGAGGCCATTGACTCGGTACTTTTATCCGGTATGTTTAGGGATGTCAACGGGGCAGATATTGTTCGGAGGATGTTTCTCCGCTCCCCGCCCCGCCCCCAAATTTAGTCCCCATCCCCATCTCCAATCCCCGCCACGGGGGAATATTTCCCCCCATCCCCATCCCCACAGATCCCCACGGATTACCACGGAGATCGAATCTTAAGAAATTTTTTATACTTTTTGATCAAAAATATGACACTAGTATTTTGTTATTTTTTTCCGTATTTTTTAAAACGCATATATTTGCATCTTTATTTTATAAAAAAAAAAAAAAATACATCTTGCATCAATAATAAATAAAAAAAGCAAAAGAATTTGATGTTGCTAATATTTTTTATGTAAAAATAAATAGTAACATAACTTGCTACCGTGCTTCCACTAATTTACTACAACAATACCGATGTCATTCAACGCAAGTGGTTGATTATGTGTGACAAATCTATAACTTCTAATGACTCTTCATTTTCTAATACATTGATATTTTTCATGTAAAATTATATAATTATATAATATATAAAATATATAAATTAAAATATATCGTCGGAGTCGGGGAATCCACGGGGACGGAGGATACTTTTCCAATCCCCGCCCCAAAGTGTTATCGGGGGAACTTTTCCCTCCATCCCCATCCCCACGGGGAAAAAAATCCCCAACTTCGGATCTCCGGACAGATATTCTCCACAGGGATCCCCATTAACAGATGCAATTGACATCCCTAGGTATGTTGTACAAGAAGTGGTGAAATTATTGGAACAGATGGTGATTGGTTAAGTATGACGACAAAGGACAATTGCTAGAGCATCGTTCATATTCTAATGATCGGGAAGGATCTCAAGTAGCTGTGTATATAGAGTCTCTCCTTTCACTCCCTTTTGACAATGCACAAGCTTAAGAAGATGACACAAACAAGAAGAATGAGGTAATCATATTTATCTTGTACTAGTATGATCTATTGAGATTAGGGGTGTGCAAAATTTTGGTTAACTGAACCATATTCTCAAATTGAATTGCATTGAACCACAAAAAACTTGAACCATTTTAATGGTTTATGAACTGAACCACATATTATAAACAATCCAGTTAACCAAATTTAAGTTAAAAACCAGTTTAAACGGTTTAACTAATTGTTTTTAAAAATATCATAAATATTTTTTAATTAAAAAATTTTGATTAATTTTTTTAAAAAAAAATGTTTAAAAATATTTTTTTTAAATTAAAAAAAAATTATAGATTTTTTCAAGTTTTTTTTATTCGGAAGATAAAAAAAAGATATAAATATTTTTTTCTTCCGAAAATAAAGAAACTTTTTTTTAATTATTTTTTTCAGAAAATTAAAAAAATAGCTTTTAATTACTTCTACACCAACATGAAAAATATATAATATATGTGAATTAAAAAAACAAAATATACATAGTAACTACTATTCACAGTCAGTATAAAAAGTTATATATTATTAATTCAATTCAAATTACATTTAAAATTTATAAAATTATAATCATTTATTAGTTGAATTAACGATAATATTTATAACTAAAAGAAAATGTTTGTTTATATTAGAGTAACCATATAAAATAGGCTTAATTAGTGCTGAAGTCCTTTAATTTAATTTCATATTTCACTTTAGTCCCTTATCTAACAAACGTTACATATTAGTCCCTTAAAAAGGATTCCGTTAGTAAAAATGATCCATGGCGTTAAATTTTTTGAAAAAACGTTAACTGCGTATATGTGGCATGACAACAAGACATTTCTTAATACGCTGAGTCAGCATATATATTAAAAAAGGGGACAACTTCTCTACCCATCACAAAAAGATGGGTAGTGTACATTCCACCAATCAGATGACACCATTTAATTTTTATGTATTTAATTATTTATCATATAGAATAATTGTTTGATGTTTTCAATGTATTTTGCACTAAAGGTAACCTTACCCACCTTTTTGAGGTGGGTAAATAAGAATTCACCTTTTAATTTTAAATTTTAAATCAATATGAAATATACCAATTCCATGTCATCTAATCTAGTACCACTTGGACTGCCACACATACACAGGTTAACAGAATTTGACAATATTTGACGGAGAGGATCAATGTAACTAACGGAATGACATTTAAGGGACTTTAAAATGAACGTTAATTGAATAAGGGATTAAGG
This sequence comes from Vicia villosa, assembly GCF_029867415.1. Classification (NCBI taxonomy): domain Eukaryota; kingdom Viridiplantae; phylum Streptophyta; class Magnoliopsida; order Fabales; family Fabaceae; genus Vicia; species Vicia villosa. Next base: position 27,512,296 of record NC_081180.1, on the reverse strand, counting down.
GACTTAAAATGAACGTTAATTGAATAAGGGACTAAAGTGAAACCTAAAATTAAGTTAAGGGGCCAAAGGATGTATTAAGCCTATAAAATATCTAGTATCAGACACCCACAAGAAGAAAGAAGAAAGTATTTGGAGCCTATAGTTAAAGAAAAAAATTTCGTAACCAATGAAAAAAAAAACTTCACGAAATAAAATAACTTCACGAACTGTGCGAGTTGTTTGTAAAACGGTAAAAAAGAAAAACTTCACGAACTGAAACCAATATGAAAAAAACTTGACGTTAAATTTGCATTTTATAATTAACAAACTAAATAAAATATTAATGGAAGTAGTAATTACTTTTACATATAATTTATATACTAATGAAGAGCATCATTCTAATTTCATTATTCCACTCAATGGATTTAGTTACCATATAAGCAAAATTATTTGTACAGTAAAAAGATACAAAAGTATAAAAAACAAAAAACATTTTTGAAATAATTTACAAAATAAATTTACAAAAAACAATTTTGAAATAATTTACAAAATAAATTTAATTTTTTATTAAAACTGGTTTAAACCAGTTTATAACTAAAGATTGATTGTAAACCAGTTTATAAATATAAACTGGTTCAAAACCAGTTTGAAACTGAATTGAAATTGTTTTAACAGTTAATTGGTTTTTTATTAAAGTGGTTTTTAAAAACTGAACTGAACCATTAATTTGATTCAGTTCAATGCAGCTCTTAAACAGTTAAACCATGAACACCCCTAATTGAGATGCTGCAATCAGCAAGGTTTTGTAGGGTAATATGATGAGTCGGTATGCCACCACCTGATCTGAAGAAATATGTTATGGAATATGTTATTGGTAAACAATGTGTAACATATTTGTTTTAAATGTTGAAAGCTTTAATTGTTTGTGTTGTTCATGGTTATTTATGCATGTGTAATGGACTGAGTTCTAATGTATGTTGAGGTTACCATTTAAAATGGTCTTAATTGTAATTTATTTGATGAGTTTATGCATTACATGACTCTGTCTCAAAGCAGTTTATTAGAAATTTTATCTATGCCCACATGTATGTGAAGGAAATCTAGTGGAAGCATTCTTTTAGAGAAAGTTGGAAAATGGTTGGGTTTTATAGGAACAAGGTACTCTTGTAAGTTCTACAATACACTTTGAACATTTTTCAATCAAGAAAACAACAAGGTACTCTTGTGCTGTTTCTATTGCATAATGGTAGTGGTACTACAAAACATGAAGGAACAACTTGCTTTGAAAGTTAGAAGCATCCAATGGAACTATGTAACCTTTTAGTCGGAATGTGTTAACCAACCAGGGTAAGATTAAGATATTAACTATTTTCATTCATAGTAGTGTTTTTTTCAAAATCTGAAATCCGGTGTTAAATTATTTTTACTAAAACAATTTATGCAACAAGATAGGGGTGAAATATACATTATGCTTGCATCTGGTTCCAATTCCAATGCCTTCCTTCGTCACCCGACATCTTCATGAGGCAACATTATGTATGAGGTGAAATATAATCCCTGTTTTACACATTCTGTTTCTGATTTTTGTCTGTTTCTTTTAGATTTTTAAAATTTAGATTTATGTTAGGTTTTTTCTTTACCCACTTTCTTATGGGGTCACTCCCAGCGAAAACCTCACTTTACCCCTGCTTTGGAAATGCATTTTCGAAGTATTTTTTTTCTAAATTTTCCCAGACTTCGGAAGTGCACTTCCGAAAACACCAAATGGGGGGTGCATTTCCGAATTATGCAGAAGTCTCTTTTTTTTTTATGGTTTTCTAATAGTCCCGTACGAAAGATATATTAGACGTATAATATATACAAAACCAAAAAGCCGAACAAAACAAACGACATATCAACGTAAAATACGAATATAATAAATAAAATTCAAATAATATATACAGACCGAGTCGAGTCATAGTGTGCGAAATATATAATCCAAATACAAAAAAAATAAACCCGAACCCCTACCTCCCTGGGACCTCCTCTGCCGCCTGTATGCCGCCGCACGACCCGCATCAGTGACGATCCTCTCCATCACGGCGACTGCCTCTGGACCGCTCACGGGTAGCCCTCCTCCTGCTCCTCCTCCTCCCCGCGTGGAGGGTCAACATCCGGTACCTCCTCCGCCTCGTGGTATGTAACTGCCTCCTCCTCCTCCTCATCCTCTCGCTGGCGGGAAGAAGATACCCGAGCCAGACGACTCCTCGACCCAGATGCAGAAGTACCCTCGTCCATCTGCACAGGAACTCACAAACGTCCCCGTCCCTGCCCCCGTCCCTAGGTCGACGCCAGCTGCGTCTCCTGCTCGCATCTAGCCGACGCAGTCTGGATCTCTCTATCCTGTCTGATGCATGTTGGGTTGCCTGCCATGTTCCTGAAAACAATTGAAGTCAATAAGAATGCGAAACAATTGAAAAAACAAAAAAAATCAATTATGGACCACTTCGGAAGTTCATTTTCGAAACTGGGAATGGAGGTGTTTTCGGAAATGAACTTCCGAAACACCCCTGCGAAGCAGTTTTCTGCAACTTCCATGGCAGACCCCAAAATCCAACTTCAAAACTAATTTTAATCTATCTAAACAAACTAAATAGCAGTACCAACCTACCCCGATATAATTTTCGCAAGTTCTAAACACCCTAATAGAGATACGAATCATGGATCTAAGAATTGAAAAAATTGATAAATTTACCACTAACAAAGATTGAGATGATTTAGGTTGAAATTGGGTCGCCTTTGGCAATCTCTGACTAGTTCACACACTTGCTTTTGCAGGAATTTTGAAGAGAGGAAGTTTGGAAGAAGATTTAGGGTAAAATGAATGGGGGAGAGGGACTGTTTTGCTTAATCTGCAAAACGCGCAGTATTTCGGAAATGCACTTCCGAAATGCTGTTTTCGGAAATGCATTTCCGAAATAAGACAAATTTTGAAAAAACAAGGTGTTTTCGGAGATGCATCTCCGAAAACACCATTTTTTTACATTTCGGAAATACATTTCCGAAGTAAGGGATATTTTGGGTTTTTCACCAGAGGTGACCGAGAGAGTAAGGAGGTGGGTAAAGAAATAATCTTTATGTTATCTGATTGTGGTTATGTTTGTGTATATCATAAATACATTTGCAAAAACTGGGATGAATCCATTTAAAGCATGACCCTAGTGCTTATAATGTGAATTCATGGAATGATGTTCTTTGAAATTGGGGTAAAATTGCTGGTGTTGTCTTTGATATGTTGCTGATGTTCTTTGCCATTTATCTAATTTGGTTGTCATATCTAAGCAAAAACACTTTGAGAACCATGTGTAGACAGACTGTATTGTACTTATCTTAATCTAGTTTATAAAAAAGCAGGATCAATGAATATGAAAGTTATGATTGGTTGTATTATGTTATTAAATTTATATTGGTTGTGTTAATGTGTGTCAATGTTAATGCATGTATTTATGTTCGCTATTTGAACAAATATTTATATAGATCAAAAAACTTAAATTTTATATGGTTCTTGTAAGTATTAAATTTTATTTTAGTAACTCTGGTTTGTTGTTATAATGTTACTAAATTTGGTTTAATTTTAAAATGATAATTTGGTTCAGTTTTAAAATGATAATTGAATTTTAATCAACTCAGATTTTGCCCAGATTTGAAGTAGGAAAATGTTAATCGTTAAGAAAATAGGAAAACAACATGGACAAAAATAAATCTCAACCATTCATTATCATCACCACCCCATGATCCCTATTAAAAAGGAAATTAAATTTAAAATAAATTAAAATTTTTCCTATAATATAATGGCACGTACTCATTCTTGCATTTTTTTTCTTTGATTTGTTTAGTAATAAATAGCATTACTCTTTGAAGTAATGAATGAGTTCAAATAACTCATATTTTTAATATAAAAATAATCAGAAATTTTGTAATATATTTTTTTTAAAAGTAAAATTTTGAAAAGCCTAATACTTGGGCCATCTAATAATATATATATATATATATATATATATATATATATATATATATATATATATATATATATATATATATATATATATATATATATATATATATATATATATATATATATATATATATATATATATTTGTCACAAAAAAAAAGAGAATATTTGATCATATTTAAAATTGGCCTAAGATGTAAAAAAACTTGATTGATTTTTAAATTAGTTAACTGAATCTGAAAAAACCAAACTTTAAACTAGATGAAAATGTTTATGTATATCTCAATCGATGGTTAGGCCGATTTGTGGTTTTAGGCCCTACTTAATGAGATTGTTTATTACTCCTTATTGTCATACTCCAATTTTGTCCATCGATTAATAAATTAATTTGTTTACCAGACATTCGCATCATTTGCATATCATAGCATGCATTTCATCTCGAATAGTGCTTAAAATATCAACCAGAATAAACTTTCAGACCTACAGGCAATGGTTGAATTAATTCTCAAATGTACGTAAAATTAGCAGACAAATAGTTTCAAAATCCAACTTGCATACGTCAATTTTATTAATCTACGGTTCACGTAGTTTAACCTGACGTGCTCGTTTTATTTTTTCAAATCTTTTTGCAGTCGCATTTTGAACAACCTGAGCCTCTTTTAACCAGATATTTATTCTACAAAATTTGATTGAAACATGTCTGTTTTCCCAAAATATATTTCGCACAAATTATTTTAGTGCGTTTATTTTAATTTTTGGACCAAAATTTTTATTGGGTTTAAAGACGATGCACTGACAGTGTAAAAAAGTTTTACACCGTCATCCAATGAGAATATATCATTCTGTCATGTCATCTCAGTAATTTAAAAATAACAGTATGACTTGGTAGGATACATGACCCATTTTCTCATTTTTTTATATAATAGGGAGGAGGGCCTAAGCCCAAAAAACAGAAAAACTAAACAAACACAACTCTAGGGTATGAAACCCCTTTCTTATCACGCTCAAAATTCTCAAAAAGCCAGGAAGGCATATCCCGATAAAAGGTATATCTAGACTTTGACTCCTTCCCATGCAGAGCCAATAGGTGAGCACAACCATTAGACTCCCTATAGACGTGGTGCACCTCCACACTCTCCAGCCTACGCATCCACTTGTGAATATTCCGAACCAAGTTGCACTTAGACGGCCTCTTAGTACCAATCTTCGTACTAATACCCACCGCTTCATTAGAATCCGACTCAATTATCACTCTCTGATATCCATGCTCCATCACCATCTTCAGCCCATCATGAATTCCTCATAACTCTGCCATCAGCGGGCTACTAATCCCAACACACTTCGCAAAACCACCACACCACATACCCTCATCATTTCTAATAATCCCTCCACATCCTGAAACACCCTTATAAGAGTGAGCTCCATCCACATTAAGTTTGACAAACTCCTTTCTAGGAAAATTCCACTTAATCATTCTTTCAACCTTATTCCTCTCCATGATTTTAGAGTTGATAGCAGCAATATTATAACTTTCTATTCTGTTTGCAATCATCCCATGCATATCCCAAGGTCTCACAAAGCTAACATCATGACGCTCGCGATTTCGCCATTCCCAAATAGCATGGCACGCAGTGGCCCAGTAGCTGCACCAATCATCCTTCCCCTCGTCAATCACTTGAGTAGCAGTATCCATATTCAAATCTAACCAGTCCTGCAAATCATACTCATAGAAGCCATGCAACAAATTGTACGAAATTTTGTTCTCCCAATCCTTTTTAACCGAACTGCAATCTCTTAAAACATGCAACGTATTCTCATTATACCGGCCACAAAGGCCACAACACGTACTCCCCATCCCAAAGTGATGCATCCTTTCACCCGTAAGCAACCTATCGTGACGAAGCATCCAAACAAAGCAACGAACTCTTTCTGGCACCTTCAATATCCATATTCTTCTCCACCTTTGACTCTCTTCAGGGTCATTCACCTCCATTAAATACTTGTAAATGCTGCTAACTGTGAGTGATCCATCTTCCTTGGTGGCAACTTCAAAACTATCTGCACCATTGTCCATTTTCTCATTTTTATTTATTTTGAGTCATTTTATTTTATTTTTTCGGTTACAATAAATTAAATAGGATTAACTGCGTTTTCAGTTCAATTTTATTTTGATTATTAAAAATTATTGATTTTTATTTGATTAATTATTTTGATTTCATTTTAAATTTTTAATTCACCCAAAAGGGCTTTTGTGGGAATAAATAAAAAGGTGAAAATAAAGGTTGGAATTAGTCCTCACTCTCCCACGTAACCCACCATTCCATAATTTTCTCAGTCTTCCCCACACCCTGAGTTTCCTCATTCTCTAACATTCAAACTACCCACCCACGTACTCTCTCCATAGACCAAACCAACGTCTCTTCATTTTAAAATAACACCACACACCAATTCAATCACCATTAACACACTTGGTTTCACAAACCCAATCATACTTCACAAAGCTTTAAGAATTCAAAGAAAAACAACACAGCATTCAAAGTTGACGAGATGTAAGCAAAAGAAGAACAAAGCTAAAGAGACAAATCCGCAACCGTGACGACACCGCCCCAGCCACTGTCAACCTCCGATTCCGCCACCGCCAACGGCTTGCCTTACCCAAATCCGCCTCCGTTTTTCAATTTGTGAGTTTTCCTTGTTGCTCTTTTAATTCTCTAACCCATGTTGAGTTGTGTATGATTTGTTTGTGAGAATTTTGTATGATTTTGTTTGTGAGAATTTTGTATGATTTGTTTGTGAGAATTTTGTATGATTTTGTTTGCTTTTAATATTATGAATCACTATCTTTGTGAGAGGTTATTACTGAAATTGTGATAGCATACATCACTACTATAAAATCTAAAACGTGTAAGTGACGTCGTAAACCGGTCATAGCAAAAAAAAAAAATCTAAATTGTGTTATCCTAATGAATTTTTTTCTCTTCTTTCATTGTTATTATTTTAATTTTTATTTTATTAACTTGTCCATTTAAATAATGGCTTAAATATAAGTTTAATTATTTAATTTTGTTTGATTAATCTTACTAATGGTTGTAATTGATTTAGTTCTATTAATTAATTGTCATTGACTTTATGTTTGTATCCTTAATACCTTGGCCGGATTATCATGTCCACCTTAATTCAAGATTAAAATCAAGCAATTTCAAATATTTCTATAAACGAGTTGTGATTTTCAAAAGATTTTTACAATAAACTTGGATGCGAAAAAGGTTGGTTGAACACTGCATTCTATGTTTCCTCACTACCAAAGAGACCAATGGAACAACCTTACTCATCTTTGTCAATTTTGTGACAATATCACTTTTATTAACCTTTTCGTTGATAGCCTTAATTCTAGTCACAGATTTAATAAGTTTGTCAACTCCGTTTTGGCGTTTATTTGGACTCACATTCAATCAACCTCAAGTTTATTATGGTAGACTTCATTTGACTTTCCAAAAATTGTCAAATGGCTCAATATTGTTGTTCAATGTCAAATGATAGCCGTTGACACGGAAAAACAATATTGAGCCATTTGACCATTTTTGGAAAGCCTAGTCGAAAAACAAAATAAAGGCTACCATAAGAAACTTCGAGAGTTAACAAGTATTGAATGTGAGTCCGCATCATCTCTCAAGGCCAAAACATAGTTGACAGACTTATTAATTCTACGACTAGAATTAAGGCTATAAACGACAATGTTAGTGAAGGTGATACTGTCACAAAATTTCTAAAGATGAGTCCATCTCTTGCTCAATACGGCCTCTATGGTGGTCAGGAAAGATAGAATGCAGAGGAGAATTTTTTGGGGAAAATTTTTATCTACTTTTGCAATTTTACGTTGTCTTCCCATTTACTCTTGTTTCCGAAGGGAATTAGAACAATGATTAGGGTTTTTGTTTGTTTAATTAGAATAAAATTTTGTAACTCTAATCTTTCACTTATTATTTTATTTATAAGAGCAAAAATAATTGGCTAAGAGTTGATTAACTCTACAACTCAACTCATGAAGAATCTCTATCCATAGATTTTGAAGCATCGCTTGACGATGACAATGCTTCTTTTTCACTCAACCTTCCAGAGGATTTTACAGGCTTTCAAATTAGAGGGTAGTGTAGAGGTTTCATACTTTTCTACAGTTCCTTAAACATCTACCGAATCCATCTATTGGAGATTATAAACAAATACTTTATCTCCTTTTGGTTCCAATTTAGACGTTGGATATTTCTATGGTTTTGGGTATGATGATTCAACCCATGATTATTTGGTTGTTTCAATGTCTCGCCTGGAGTTCTTCTTATGAAATCTAATACATGAAAAGAAGTGGAAATTTCTTAACAGACCTCCTAACCTTCTTGGTCACCCCTGGCGAAATTCCCAAAATACCCCTTGTTTCGGAAATACATTTCCGAAAACGTGTAGTAAGCTAACTACTTAACTACCCCTTGGTCAATGAAGTTAGTTAGTTACTTATTTACTTTATGAAGTAATTAACCAAATTGTGTAGTAAGCTAACTACTTAACTACTATGAAGTATTATACCAAGTGATCATGATCAACTAACAAATCTTAACTAGTAACAAAACTAACTAACTAATAATTACCTATAAAAAATATAACATATAACTCTAACACTCTTCCTCAAGTTGGACTATGGAATAACATTTCAAACATGAATAAAGAGCAATACAATAAAAAAAAGTAAATAAAAGGAAGAAGATTGATAGTGCTGAGAAGCGCCTAGATTTACGACTGAGAGTCAAAGGAGCTCCAAGAGCCACGATCATCGCTCAGGATGAAACCACGATCTCATAATTACACTCAAGTAATCTTAGTGCACTGACTCACTATCCTAGGCGCGTGGAGACATGTGTTAGCTCTCTCCTGGGTGAAGTTTCCATGACACGATGGACATTAAATGCGCGTGTCTCTAATGCCATAAACTCCCACTTATTTTTTCAAAGGAGTTCTTCCTCTCCCTAGAGCATTCTTCCAACAATTTTTACTACTTCAACGAGGCTCACACAAGGACCGGTCTAGAGGATTTTACATCAAAATTTCTTGCTTCATGACTTATAGTAAGGACCTGGGGGATTTTTTTTTTTTTTGCGATGGCTAGAGAAGTGATAAAAACATCCATATCTAAAGGTCCAATATATCCATAAACATCCATTCAATTGGTTAGCAAGTGGGCATCCGCTTGGAGGCACCGCTCAAAAGTATGACCTCTTCACCATCTCAACCATTGATATTCATCCAACAACTCCCTATGTTTCATGCTGGAGCAACTGGTGACGGATCTTACTGTCATCCCTATATAAGTGTGACTCTAGATCACACCATAATATTCATTCATTCACACGTTTTCAAGTTTCACCTTTCTTATTCATCTGATATGTATTTGTATGTATATTAAAATTTTCTAAAACATGTAGTAATTGTGGTATAAAATTAATATAACCGTATAAAATATATATTTATAACAATAATTAAAGTTCGGGCTCTACACATACATAATTTCTCATGGAGCCATATGTCTGCACTTTTATTTGCATTAACGCGTGTAAAGTATACTTTTCATTTATATTCATGCTACACTCCTTTCACTTTTATTTACTAATGCCAACTACACAACATATTGTAATGGGTGCATCCAAAAGTTATCCATTTGGATGAAATTCTATAACTTTTACTACGTGATACCAAATGAACAAAATATGATAATGAGTGCGTCTGAAAGATAACTTTCAAATATTACTATAAAGTTACTTTTCGAGTACATTTTAATTTTTATTGAGTAAGATCATGTATCTTCCTCATGAATTGACCATCCAAATCTTACTGAGATTGCCGGTAAAGTCTCTCATACGTTTCAAGTCTGTTTGTAAGTTGTGGTTTTCTCTTATTTCTCATGATCCCCATTTTGCAAATTCATATTTTCAACTTAACTCTGCAACACACACTCGTAGAATTCTATTAGTATCAACTTCAACTCATCAATCTCTATCCATCGATTTTGAAGCATCGCTTCACGATGACAAGGCTTCTTTTTCTCTCAACCTTGATTCTATCTTTCCAGAGGATTTTACAGATTTTGAAATTAGAGGGTCATGCAGAGGTTTCATACTTTTCTGCAGTTCCTTAAACATCATCTACCTTTGGAATCCATCCACTGGACTTCATAAACAATTTCCTTTATCTCCTTTTGGTTCCAATTTGGATGCTGAATATTTCTATGGTTTTGGGTACGACGATTCAACCGATGATTATTTGGTTGTTTCAATGTCTCGCATTGATTCAGGAGATCCTCCAATTCGCTTGGAGTACTTCTCATTGAAATCTAATACATGGAAAGAAGTTGAGGGTCCTTACTTCCCTTATGGATTTCGAGAGGAAGAGCCCAAAGGTGGTTTGCTCTATAAGGGAGCTATTCATTGGATGGCTTTTCGTTATGATTTACAAGCTTATGTTATTGTTGCATTTGATTTAATGGAAAGGAAACTTTCATATATGCTTTTGCCCAGTAGTCGTTTGGAGTGTTGTTTATGGGTTTATGGAGGATTTCTCAGTGTATATACTAAGTATCACTTTAATGATAGGGTTCAAATATGGGTGATGAAAGAATACAAAGTGAACTCCTCTTGGACTATGACTCTTGTTCTTCCTATTCATTCCTTTTTTCCTTTGTGTTGTACAAAAAGTGATGATATTATTGGGACGGATGATGAAGATGGATTGGTGAAGTATGATAAATGTGGACAGTGTCTGGAGCAACATTCTTATCCTAATTACAATCTTAGCTGCGATTTGAGTGTGTATATAGATTCTCTGCTTTCACTCCCCAGTGATGATGACAACCAACAAGCTTAAGAAGATGAAACAAGCAACAAGCAAGAAGAATGAGGTTATGAAATATTTATTGAACTAGATCCTAGCCCCTAACATAACTATAACAATGCAGGTTGATCCCAATTGACTGTGTATGTAGAATCTTTGCAGTAAAGTGAGAAATGCTTAAGAAGATAATATGAGTAAGTGTGCCACATGAGCTAATGTAATATGTCATGAAATGTTTATTGGTTAACTATTTGTGATATGCTTATTGGTAACATTCACACCTTTGGTTGTGTGATTCACTGTTATTTATTCTAATATGCTGGATTCATTGATGAGCATGTTGGTCGAGATTACAACTATATGACATAGTAACTACATATGTATTTGAATGACATAGAAGGTTTTCTTCTCTAATTTCAATGGAATGTAATACTAATATTGATAGTTATGGTTTGATTGACATTCTGTTTCACAAACCAAAATGCTTTTATAGATGTCCAAAAAGAGTGCATATTTAATTTTGACCTCTTTCTATTAGGGATGAAAGGAAAGCAGAAACTATATAAACAGACAGAGATAGGAGATATTATATTTTTCATGAGATGGTTTTAAAGCATTTTCCATTCTAATAAATAAAACCAAAACCTTTAAATTGCATTAGGTGTCATTGACAAAACTTTTCATTAGTGAGAGAGGATTGAAAGGATGACGTAATTTTCTTCTCAATCAAACTAGAACGCACGGCTTAATTAAAATATGTCTTTTCAATTATTTTATACTTTTAAATATTAACTTGGTTAAACATTAACATATGTCAATATGTTTTAAAATGTGGTAAACATCAATTAATTTTAAAAAATAAAAGTGTTAAATTATTTATAAGTGATAAAATTAAATTATTATTTTAAGGATACTGAGTTTAAATTTGTTTTAAAATATTATTTTATAAATTTGTTACAGGGAAGAAAAGAGACAATGAAACCGTGCGTGTCTCTGAACAAATAAACTTCAATTTAGTGTGTGTAATTTGGTTTGTTGAAAAAACGTGGCTGATGATGTATGAAGGTGGTCCCAATGAACTTGGCTCAAAAGGCTTAGATTTTGACTCGAAATCAATTCAAAATATCTAAAAAGTCTTGAACTTGAGGACTTGAGTTTGACTAAAAAGGCTCAAAATTTTGGCTTAGAAGCTTGGCTCACAAAACACTTGAAAATTGACTTTAGATTGTTATAAGAAAAATGGCTAAGAATTTGAATTGGCTTTTGAATATGGAAATTTCTTTATCCACCCCAATGTCTTCTTGGTCACCTCTAGTGAAAAATCCAAAATACCCCTTACTTCGGAAATGCATTTTTGAAAAGCAAAAAAAATGCTGTTTTCGAAGATGCATCTCCGAAAACGCTTTTTTTTTCTTTTCAAAATTTGTCTTATTTCAGAAATGCATTTTCGAAAACAGTATTTCGGAAGTGTCTTTCCGAAATACTCCGCGTTTTGCAGATTAAGTAAAATAGCCCCCTCCCCCAATAATTTTTACCCTAAATCTTAAACAAACTTCCTCTCTTTAGAATTTTTGCATAACCAAGTTTGAATCCTACAGTTAACCATTCCAAAAGCTACTTAATCTCAACCTAAAGCTACTCAATCTCTTCAATTGGTAAGTTTTTCAATCTTTAGATCTATGATTCAAATCTCCTTTATGGTGTTTAGAAATTGCAAAAATGATATAGGGGTAGGTTGGTAGTGGTATTTAGGTTGTTTAGAATCATTATAAGTTGTTTTAATGGATTTTGGGGTCTGCCATGGAAGATGCAGAAGTGAGCTTCGCATAGGTGTTTCGGAAGTTCATTTCCGAAAACACCTTCTTCATTCCCAGTTTCAGAAATGAACTTCTGAAGTGGTCCAAAATTGATTTTTTGTTTGTTTTTCAAGTGTTTCCCATTCTTATAATTGATTTCAATTGTTTTCAGGAATATGGCGGGCAACCCAGCACGCATCAGACAATGATGAAAGATGGGGAGGAAGAGAAAACTCATACTAATAGATCTTATAAAGATATGGTTATGGGAGTGGAAGGAGAAGAGGATACGGTGGAGAAGGAAGGAAGCTTTGATTGGGTAGGTGAAGATGATGAAATTGAAGAAGACGGAGTGGAGGCGATACGAGTAGTGGAACAGAAAATTGGAGGCTATGATTGTCCTTTGTTTATTCTGTCTAAAGCGGAGGAAAAGAGAATCCAAAAACCATGGAAACATGGGGTTATTGTCAAGCTGTTGGGAAGGCGAATTGGTTACAAGGCTTTGAAGACGAGATTGAAGCAAATGTGGGTGAATAAAGGAAAAATAAACATTATAGATTTAAGTAATGATTATTATCTTGTCACTTTCACTCATAATCAAGATCATATGATGGCTTTGATGAATGGCCCGTGGTTCATCTATGATCATTACTTAACTGTGAAAGAATGGTGTCTAAATTTTCATCCTCAGAGTGACACGATTAAATCTGTTGCGGTATGGGTGAGAATTTCGGAGCTGCCTGTTGAGTATTATGATTGTAGAGTTTTGCATCACATTGGCAACAAGATAGGGAAAACAGTCAAAGTTGATAAGAATACAGTTATGCATGCTCGTGGCAAATATGTCCGTATCTGTGTTGAGATTGATTTGACCAAGGCGCTTGTAGCTATGTTTATGATTCAAAATCGGTCCTATAAGGTGGAATATGAAGGATTACATTTGCTATGTACTAATTGTGGGAAGTTTGGACATTATAGGGAAGGCTGCCCAAATAAAGAAGAAACAACTATGGATGCTCAAGGTAAAAGGAACGATGATGTTGCGGTTATGAGGCAGAACGCAACTATGGAGAATACCGGTCAAAAAGTAACAGGAAATATGAGAAGTGAGGTACAAGTTCCTTGGGTGGTGGTCCAGAAACCACGACGTACGCGTAAGGGGAAAGAAAAGGAAGGAGTTAGTGTTTCTGGTGGTGGAAAGAAGAAACAGACAAGCATTAATGAGACGGGGAACAAAACTCCGATGGCTGTCATGAATATTCCAAAAATAGGAGGATCACGTTTTAATGTTTTGAATGGTAATTTGGAAGAATTAATAGAAAACGATTTTGCTATAAAGAATAATAATGAGATTGGGTCCACATCCAATCATGGGAAGGAGACAAATAACAACATAATGGGAGAAAAAATGGAAAGAAATAATGCTGATATAGAAGGAAATATGGTCAATACAAATAAGCGTCAAAAAGGAAGGAACATTAGTGAAGATTTAGCTCAGTCATTACATTTTATGGGCATTCAGGTGGGGGATAGTGAAGTTCAGACTAGTAAAAAGAATGGAAGTATGGTGGGAAAGTCAGGTATTAAAAAAGGACAGGAGAAAAAGCAAACATTCACGAGTAGAACTAGTATTTTGGCGACACATGGCAGTATCAATAATAAAGAAAAGATCAGTGGCATCAGCAAGAAAGGAATTGAAGGCATGTTTGGGATAGGTAACACGAGAACTGGGCGAATAGAGGACCAATCTAAGCTTTACAACTTGCAACAGAAAGACTTTTTCATGAAATCTAAGGACCATGCCTTTCATAACATTAAAGGCACTCCCTTTGTTCGATTGGATGTGGCTGAATTTCATGCACATGCAGCTGAACATTACAAAATTGATGAACCTCCTGATATTACTGAAGCGAGTAGAATTTTTGAACCTGTAAAGCAAAATTCGAATACTCAAATTGATGAAACTGAATGTGGAGAAATTATCATTGATAGTGGAACATAAGGAAATACCATTGAAACTGAAGTTGAGCTTACAATTGAATTTGTTAAGGAGTCTCCTTTAGGAGCTTAAGGTGATGTGTTATCTATTGATAACCTTTCCTATGATTAGTACATCTAATAAGATCATGGTGTGGAACTGTAGAGGTGCAGCAAGCAAATCTTTCTATAGGTATTGCAAGTACTACCTAAATATGTATAGTCCCTCGATGGTTGTGATTTCAGAAACGAGATGTGATCCAAATATTCTTAAAGGCTCCTTTGAGAAATTAGGATATGATGGAAGGTTAGTAGTGGACAATAGAGGGTATTCAGGAGGCATTATGGTGGCTTGGAAGACTAACTCTATGAAAGTAACCTTTATTAGAAGTAATACACGATTCATTCATCTTTGGGTCCAAACTGATAGCAGACATGAGTATTTTTTTACTGCGGATTATGCGAGGCCGGATGAAAATGACAAGAAGTTTCTGTGGGATGAGCTGAAAAATATCTCCATTAATACTCAGGATATGTGGCTTGTAGCAGATGATTTTAATGATGTTGCAGATAGTACTGAGAAGAGAGGTGGATTGCAAGCTTCGAATAGTATATGTGCTATATTTCATAACAGAATAACAGATTGCAATCTAAATGACCTTGAAACTAGAGGTTGTAGGTACACTTGGCGTGGTCCAATTTTTCATGGAGGGCAGCGTATTTATGAAAAACTAGATCGAGCTCTTAGCAATGATAGTTGGAGATGGTGTTTTCCAGATGCGTATGTCAAAGTATTGGCCCGGGTCGAATTTTCTGATCACCATCCAATTCAGGTAGTTCCAAGTATTGAAATGCATAATACGACTGCTAAACCCTTTCGTTTTGAGAACGCTTGGCTTCTCAAGGACACTTACCATGCTATGCTTAATCATGTTTGGAACAATGATCACAACATGCTTCACAATCTAAGGAATGCAAGGGAAGGTATTAAGGATTGGAAATTTGAAACCTTTGATGAAGTCAAGAGAAAGAAAGCTGAAATATCTAGAAGGCTAGATGGAATTCAAAGAAAGTTGCAGCAGCAGTACTATTATGGTGGAATGAAAAAATTAGAAGAGCATTTACAGGCTGAGCTTAGTACTATTTTGAAGCAGGAAGAGTTAATGTGGTTTCAAAGGGCTAGAACTACTTGGTTAGCTGTTGAAAGAGTATTGTGGTGTACTTTTTGTTTATATCGTATCCACAGGGATTATTGCGATATTACCGCCGTTCTATAGCCTATTTTGTCTTGAGTTAATGTTACTTTAAGTTTGGGTTTGCAAAAGATCATTCACACTTTTAGTAGCAAAGAGTAAAGTAATGAAAGTTCTAAGTTAAAGAAAATGTATCAAGATTCGATTTCATCGACCTAAATTTGTATGTTTCCTTATAAATATACGTATTTGAACTCGGTAACGATCAATATAATTACGTATCGACACCTATATCGTCCGTGTCCGCAACGATATAGTTAGATTTACCGTATTGTTTAACCGACGATTTCTCCACCGTTTAAACAATACAAATAACGTTTTAAAACCGATACTAAGTAAACATCAAACGTTAAATCCATGTCTGCAACTTATAGTTTGATAAATGATAGAGTTAGGTCTAGATACAAACATTGATGTCTCAAACATTTATACCATAGAAAAGCTTTAATAAACAAACTAAACCATTTATATTGATCATCACATGTTCATACACAATATATTCACAAGAAATACATACAAAAAGCTAGGAAGATTACATCTTATCTTGATACAAAAGAGATTTAGCTATCCATGAGAATGGTAGCTTGCTCAAGAAGTAAAGGATGAAGATCAACAAGCATCAAAGGCGATTAATCGACGATCAAGGCTTCGAATCTTCAACTCTTAGTTTGCTACAGTGTTTTGTGCTCTTGGTTCTCTCTCAAAATATCTCTCTCTATATTTTAAAGTGATCTGGCCCCTAATCAAATAAACAAAGTTTCGCAGACCGCGCTTAGCGCGGTGTAGCCCGCTAAGCGCGCCATCAAAAATTGCTAAACCGCCCAACCGCGCTAAGCGGGCTCCAGACCTCGCTTAGCGCGGAACTCTCTGCCAGAACTTCCTTCTTTTCTTCAAAACCGCGCTTAGCGGGCTCAACCTCGCTTAGCGTGCTACCTCTTTTCAGCAATCTTTGGCTTTGGTCTTGGAACATCTTCAAAGTCCTTTTTCCATGGTCCAAGCTTCCAATTATCTATAAAAACTACAAAATCCAACATAGATTGCAAAGATAAGAACTATTCAACAATAATATAAATATAAGAATAAATATATACCAAATGATAATAAACTACTACTATTAACCACAAAAAGACTTAAAAGTTACCAAAAATTACCTAAGATATTTACACAAATTGGTAACTAACAACTCTCCCCAACTTAAACCTTTGTTTGTCCTCAAACAAAAACAAACATAAAAACAACAACAAACAAAACCAAGAGAGCACAAGCTAAGACAAGAACAAACGGGTGGTTCAAATTCCATAAGCACACAAGTAACATCTCACCCTTGCTAAAATAATACCATGATTGAGATACTAATACTAAATACACCTTTGATGTAAACAGTTCCTAAAACAAAATAAGTTCAAAATTGAATCACAACCTACACACTTCTCTAGTAAGAGACAAAATTGAGGACCTAACACTCACACAACAATGTCGCCAACATCCAGAATTAATTATGCATTCATCTACACAACATTTATATAAAAAGCGTAAAAGCAAGAATCACAAAGACTTTAGGGTTGAATCTTGGCTTGGTTAACAAGGAAGTGTCATTTCTCAAGGCCATTGAAACGAATGGGTCAATACCTAAGAGAGCATTCAAATACAATTATATCCACATATCCTTATCAACCACTCACACAAATTTATTGCTCAAGAGTTCACCTTCTTAATTTAAAGGAACTAGCTATATACAAAGCCTTTTTTTTTCTTTTTCTTTTTCTTTTTCTCTTTCTTTTTCACTTTCTTTTTCTCTTGAGCAATCACTTATTTACTTCTCACTACCAATACAAACAAAATTTTATATTCTCCCCAACTTGAATATTACCACCACATAATCACGAATGCTCTCTATTCTAAGGCGAAAAGGAAACATTCCTAACCACAATTAATGGTACTCTTCAAGGTTGAAAGAAAATCATCAAGATTCATATAAAAAATCGGCAAATATAGACAAGGAATTGATACCGCTTGAATCTTGGCAAAAACGGCTCAAAGTGGTTATCAAATGCTCACACACTCACCGGGTAGGTTATATATGGTAGAGAAGTTATACTCGTAATACGAAACAAAATGCTTTGATCACTTTCATGCTTTACACAATTAAAATAAAAACGCAAGATTAAACATAATAAACACGAGTTAAACGCACATTGTTGGTAATCACAAAATAATATATATATATATATATATATGTATGTATATATATATATGTATATATATATATGTATATATATATATATATATATATATATATATATATATATATATATATATATATATATGTACAATGGAAAGGCTCCTCACACTAGTTTTAGAACTAAAATGATTCAATATTGAACTATATTTGTTAAAGAAAATATGACATCTAATTTGTACAATTACAAGCATCTAATTCATGGTATGTTAAAGAAACGATAAAAATGTACCTTGCACGTACTAATTTCACATTATATCATCACCGCCCCAATTGGATGTAAAACTTGCTCCCTCAAGGAAACACTTTCACAAGGACAACAAAAAT
Organism: Vicia villosa; assembly: GCF_029867415.1. Taxonomy (NCBI): domain Eukaryota; kingdom Viridiplantae; phylum Streptophyta; class Magnoliopsida; order Fabales; family Fabaceae; genus Vicia; species Vicia villosa. The sequence goes on along the minus strand of NC_081180.1, from coordinate 27,493,860 downwards.
TAAAAAAAAAACACAATTGCATATGTTCATAGAAATAAAAGCAATTAAACTAAAAACTTAATAATTTAAAACAAACACCAAAAGGTGTCACAAAATCCAAAAAGGCATAGCAATGCCTAAGGTTCAAAATACCTCATCCTATAAAAGGATGAAACAAAACATAACAAAGCTAATGTCAAAAAAAAAAAACTAGCACTAAACATAAAATATAAAACTACTCATCCTCATCCTGATTTTCTTCCACATTTTCATCCTCGCCACCTTCCTCCTCCTCCTCAGGAAATGGACTGACCTCAGGCCAATTAGCATAATCCACCAAGTCTTGGCGAGAACTCCACGGATGAGCCACATGGGGCTCCATCATCTGCAACCTCAGCTGAGACATAGAATCATGCAAAAACATGAATGCTCTCTGATGCGCCATATGAAATGCCAAGTTCTCCTCTCTATCAGGATCACTACGGCGGCGAGCAGGGCGAGCAGCAGCAACAGGAACAGCAGTCAACCTGGATAAACAATAACGCTCAATAAAAGTGTCATCAATAAAAGTGTCAATAGACACAAGACCCTCAGAAGGAATCTGCACTCTAGCTTTCTTGCACAGATTCATGATCAAACCAGGAAAAATCAGCTTGCAGGGAGCACGATCACCATGCCGAGTTCCACTCAAAGCAACCCTCTTCAGCTCATTCGCAATAATGCGAGTAATATCAATCGGCTCATGCTCAATCATACGAGCAACCAAAGCAGCAGACTCAGCAGGCAAAGAGGAAGTGTGACTCCTAGGCCTTAAATTATAAAGGACCACCGACATGAGAACCTGAGCATTAGTAGTCAACACTTTTCTAGAGAACTTCTGGGGCTGCTGTGAAGGATTAAGATCATAAGAATGCTCACTCATACACAAAACCTCCCTCAGATGCTCCCAATCAAAATTTCCCCGTGCCAATTGTACATGATACCCACACAGCTCACCATCCTCAAAAGGCAATGGAGTTCCAAGAAATTCACGGATTGCCTGACGAGAAAAGTCGATTTCCTTACCACGCACCCAAGTTTTGAACTCATAGGCCACACCTTCAACCGGAAATTCCTCATTTGGAATGGCATTAGCATAAAACTCTCTTACAATCTCCAAATGAAACTTAGGTGCAGGCTCACAAAGTTTAAGCCAACCATACTCCTCAATGGTGTTATGACACCACCCATAGGTTCCCTCAGGATTGATTCTCACAATTCGCTCTGGCCACAATGTCCTAACCTCTAACTTCTTGTACCTCTCCTCTTGGACATGACTCTTAAATCGGTTCTGATTAAACGGAATACCCCTAGGTGCTTGAGAAGAACTGCCACCTTCGGTTCCGGCCTTTCTTTTCTTAGAGCCTAGGAATTTCGGTCCCATCTGAAATGATTAAAGAAATGGCAACACAAAACCAACATGTTAACATAAAAATAACAAAAATAAACAGCTACAGTCAGAATCAAAGCAATAGAACACTCCCCCTGCATCAAACAAAAACAGGCAGAAGAGGGAATTTTTCTGAAATTCCCAGACCGCGCTAAGCGGGCTCTGCGATTTGCAGAAAAAATTCTCTGCGAACCAGGGTTTCCTCCATGCTTCAACAGCACCCAAATTCAGTTTAAACACATTATAAGGCACAGGAAACATGTTCTATACTATGTTTTTCAATATACAAAACCCTAACCACATCATATATTCCTAAAATCAAAAATTAAAAACTATACAATAGGGAGAATAAAACTAAAATGGAGAAGAAGAAGATGCTTACCTTGAGAAATTGAAGGAGATGAAGAAAGAGCAAAGACTAAAATGGAGAAGCAAAAAGAGAAAACAAGCTTAGGAGAGCAAAAATGGGGAAAATGAGGCACAAAGACCTCAAACCCTATTTTTTCATTCAGAAAACGCGCTGGGCCGGGTCAGAAACAAAGGCCCAACATTTCAAAAATAATTTATTTTTTTTTGAAAACCCACCCGCGCTAAGCGGGGTCTGAAGCGCGCTAAGCGCGCAACTCTCTGGAACTAAGGGTTCCAAAATTTCAAAAGCGCGCTAAGCGGGCTAGAGCGCGCTAAGCGCCCTTGACAGAACACAGAAAATTTTTTCTTCTACCAGCAAGTGTAACTTTATCGGTAGGCTGATTTTGGCTCGACCAGAACGCAAAAAACATAAACGGTAAAAAACACATAAAACAAGCTGAATATTTACAAATTGGGGTTCCTCCCAATAAGCGCTTTGTTTAACGTCGGCCAGCTCGACGGTCAAAGGCAATCAAGGATCACCAAACGATAAAACACAAGTTTCACGATTAAAATCGCTTCCTCGATAAACCTTCAACCTCTGACCATTAACTACCCATTCTTGCTTTGATTTTTGGTCCTCTATCACAATAGCCCCATGGCTTCTAACCTCTTTGACCAAAAACGGTCCGGACCATTTCGACTTCAACTTTCCCGAAAAAAGTCTTAACCGGGAATTGAAGAGTAACACCAATTGTCCTACCTTAAAATCTTTCATTCTAATCTTACTATCATGATAGAATTTGGTCTTTTCTTTGTAGATAGAATTAGACTTGTAGACATGCAATCTCATTTCTTCCAACTCCTGAAGTTGGATTTTTCTTCTCTCTCCACACAACTTGTGGTCAAAATTCAAAAGTTTCAAGGCCCAATATGCCTTATGCTCTAGTTCTACGGGAAGGTGACAACTTTTACCATACACCATTTGGAATGGTGTAAGACCGATCGGTGCTTTGAAAGCGGTCCGATACGCCCACAAGGTTTCATCTAATTTCATCGACCAATCCTTCCTAGAGCTAGACACAGTTTTTTCAAGAATTCTCTTAATTTCTCTATTGGTCCTCTCAACTTGCCCATTAGTTTGTGGATGATATGGAGTAGCCACCTTGTGCTTTACTCCATATTGCTCCAACACTTTTTCAAGCGGGGCATTACAGAAATGAGATCCACCATCACTAATTAATACTCTTGGCGTGCCAAACCGCGAAAATATATTTTTCTTCAAAAATTTTATCACGGTCTCACCATCCGCTTTGGGTGAAGCAATCGCTTCCACCCACTTAGACACGTAATCCACAGCTACCAAGATGTATTCATTTGACATAGAGGAAGGGAATGGTCCAACAAAATCAATGCCCCAACAATCAAATACTTCTACTTCTACAATACTTTGGAGGGGCATTTCCTCTCTTTTCCCTATTCCACCAGTTCGTTGACAACTGTCGCATGAGGCAACATGGTGGTAAGCATCTTTGAACAAAGTAGGCCACCAAAATCCCGATTGAAGGACTTTTGTGGCCGTACGCAAACCATTAAAATGACCACCATAAGGCGAATTGTGGCAATGCCACAAAATGCTTTTTGTCTCCTCATCCGCGACACATCTTCTCAAAAGATTGTCACTACTCAACTTAAACAAGTGAGGATCATCCCAAACATAAAAATTGGCATCGTTTAAAAACTTTTTTCTTTGATTCCAAGTTAGATCCTCCGGTATCCAGCCAGATGCTTTGTGATTAGCCATATCTGCGAACCAGGGTCTAACTTCTTGTATCATGTACAGTTTTTCATCGGGGAATTCTTCCCTCACTTCTTTCTCATTGTTTGTCACATCGGTATTCACTAACCAAGATAAATGATCCGCAATCAAATTTTCAGTGCCTTTCTTATCTCTCACTTTAAGATCAAATTCTTGAAGCAAAAGAATCCACCTAATAAGCCTCTGTTTTGAATCAGGCTTGGTGAGAAGATATTTGATTGCGGCATGATCAGTGTAACACACCACTTTAGAACCAATAAGGTAAGAACGAAACTTCTCCAATGCAAACACAATTGCGAGCAATTCTTTTTCGGTAGTGGCATAGTTTACCTGTGCCTCATTTAAAACTTTGCTCGCATAATGTATAGCATGGAAATGTTTGTTTTTCCTTTGGCCTAAGACTGCACCAACCGCATAGTCACTAGCATCGTACATGAGTTCAAACTCAAGCGACCAATTAGGAGCGATAATTATGGGTGTGGTGGTCAAATTTTCTTTGAGTTCTAGGAAAGCTTTTAGACATGATTCATCAAAATTAAATTCCATACCTTTGTTGAGCAAATTACTCAAAGGCTTTGCGACCTTGGAGAAATCCTTGATGAATCTTCTATAAAACCCAGCATGTCCCAAGAAGCTCCTTATGCCTTTCACATTCACCGGAGGGGGAAGCTTTTCAATAACTTCAATTTTTGCTGGATCGACCTCAAGCCCTTTTGAAGATACCTTGTGGCCAAGAACAATCCCATCCGTTACCATGAAAGTGCACTTCTCCCAGTTGAGAACCAAATTTGTTTCAATACATCTTTCCATCACCACATCAAGATTTTTCAAGCACAAGTCAAATGACGACCCGTACACAGAAAAATCATCCATGAACACCTCGATGCTTTTCTCGATCAAATCTGAGAAGATAGCTTGCATGCACCTTTGAAATGTTGCGGGAGCATTACATAGTCCAAATGGCATTCTTCGGTATGCAAAAACGCCAAAAGGACATGTAAAGGCAGTTTTCTCGTGGTCCGCCGGATTCACTGATATTTGATTGTATCCTGAATAACCATCCAGGAAACAATAGAAGGTTCTTCCGGCTAACCTCTCTAGCATTTGATCCATAAAAGGTAATGGAAAGTGATCTTTTCTTGTTGCTTGGTTCAACCTCCTATAATCAATACACATACGCCACCCGGTCATCGCTCTCGAAGGAATCAACTCGTTCTTCTCATTTCTCACAACCGTCAATCCACCCTTCTTAGGAACCACATGCACCGGACTCACCCATTCGCTATCGGAGATGGGATAAATCATCCCCGCCTCTAATAACTTCACAACCTCTTTTCTAACAACTTCTTTCATGGTTGGATTTAATCGCCTTTGAGGTTGTGCCACGGGCCGAAAATCATCTTCTAACATAATCTTATGCATACAATAGGCCGGACTAATACCCTTCAAGTCGGATAAAACCCATCCTATTGCTTCTTGATTCTTTGTCAATACCTCCTTCAATCGATGCTCTTCCTTGCTAGACAAACCGTTATTAATGATAACCGGCTTAGTAGAATTGTCACCGAGAAACACGTATTTCAAGTGAGATGGTAACACATTCAACTCCACCTTTTGCTCTTCAACTTTAGGTTCATCCTTCAACTCTTCAATTTGAGTTTCAAATGGATTCATCTCATCACAAGCCTCTAAATTTCTCAAGCAATCTTCAATTTCTTTCTCTTGATCTTTGGTGAGAACTTCAAGAGCTTCCATTAAAGTCTTCTCAAGAGGATTCGACAAGTGCATTTGATTCTCCACTTTCATAATAGCCCTTTCGGTAGCATCGATTCTAAAACAATCATCATCATCACTCGGATGCTTGATGGCTTCAAAGAGATCAAGACATAATTCTTCATCTTGGTACCTTAATTTCATTAAGCCATCATCAATATCTATCATCATTCGGGCCGTCTTCATTAAGGGCCTTCCTAAGATCAATGGAATCTCAGGATCTTCTTCCATGTCTATGACAATAAAATCAACAGGATACCAAAATTTGTCAACCTTGACAAGCAAGTCTTCCGCAACTCCATGAGGATGAGCTGTGGATTTATCCGCTAATGATAACGTCATTCTTGTCGGCTTCAAATCGTTGATTCCTAATCTTCTCACCATAGACAATGGGATCAAATTAATGCTAGAACCGGTATCTACCAAACCTTTGCCTATGTGAACATTTCCAATAGACACCGGTAAGGTTACCCGCCCAGGATCATTTGATTTTATCGGAGTAGTGCGTTGAATTAACGCATTACAACAAGAGCTCACCGTTACTACCTCCGGATCCAAGAATCTTCTCTTCTTAGTGATGATGTCTTTGATGAATTTTGCATACATCGACATTTGCTCTAATGCCTCGGAAAAAGGAACATTGATTTGCAACTTGCTAAAGATGTCCAAGAACCGAGCATAGTGCTTTGCATCTTCTTTCTTTGACGGACCGGGAGGGTAAGGTAATTTCTTCACTTGTATAGAATCTTCCACCTTCTTCTTTCCCTTCTCACTCACACTCAATTTTTTTCTCTCTTTTTCTACAACTTTCTCAAGAGTTTCTTTTTCCACTAATTCTTTCTCTTTCTCATTTTCAACTAAATCACCCTCAACATTTTTTTCTACTTCAATCTCCCTATCTTTTTCACTTTCAACAATTTCTTCCTCAACTATCTCTCCTACACCCATATCAATATTTCTACCGCTACGAGTTAGAATTGACTTACAATGCTCACGAGGATTTTCTTGTGTAGTAGCCGGAAAAGGACCTTTGTTTTGATCGGCAAGTTGCTTTGACAATTGCCCGACTTGAGTTTCAAGGTTCTTTATGGCGGCATCTGTACTCTTTTGGCTTGCAATTTGCAATTGCATGAATTGGCTAAGAGTGTCCTCTATTGAAAGCTTTGGTTGTTGAGGTTGTTGGTTGTAACCACCTTGATAAGGATTTTGACGATTCGATGGACCCGCTTCCGACCTCCATCCTTGTTGATAACCTTGATTACCTCTTTGTTGGTAACCTTGGTTATTGTTGTAAGGTTGTTGTTGTTGTCTCCCACCATATCCTTGATTAGGATTAGACACATAATTCACCTCTTCACCCGGTGGAGGACGAAAACCAGTTTGATGGTCACCCCTACACAATTCACAACACATCACCTGTTGATTTTTATAAGGGATCCCATGTATCTCTTTGATTTGTTGAGGAAGTTTTGACATTTGTTGAGTGAGCAATTCTACTTGTTGTGTCAATAACTTGTTTTGAGCAAGTATTGCATCACTAGTATTCAATTCAAGAACTCCTGGTTTTCTTTGCGATGCACTACGGTTGTGTTGCCCTTGATGATCATTCAAATCCATCCTATCAATGATAGCAATTGCTTCAGCAGCTGTTTTTGACATCAACGAACCACCCGCGGTAGCATCTAAAAGAGTTTTTGGTTGAGGTTGGAGTCCATTCTTAAAGATATGGATTTGAGACAATTCATCAAACCCATGACCTTTGCATTTTCTAACCATGGACTTGAACCTCTCCCATGCTTCATTGAGAGATTCATTCGAACCTTGAGAGAACACCGCAATAGAAGTTTTCGCTTCCATGAACCTATTGTGAGGAAAGAACCGATCCAAGAACTTCTCTTCTAACTCGTTCCAATTTGTCATGACATTATTTGGTTGATCAAGGTACCATTCCTTAGCTTTTCCAATTAAGGAATGAGGAAAGAGTCTCCTGAACACCTGTTCTTCTTCAGCTTCCGGAGCACCAATGGTTCCGGCGATCTCATAGAACTTTGTCAGATGAGTAAATGGATCCTCGTGATCTGCCCCTGTGAACGGATTTTGGTATAACAATTGAAGTAACCCCGTCTTCATTTCGGAGTTTCTTCCATTGGCCTGATCACGAGCAAATTGTGCATTGAGACGAGGGCTATTAACACAAGGCCCTCGAGGTGGAGGATCCGCAGCCATTTCTTCCTCAACCAAGTTTTCAACTGGAGTTGAAGAAGAAGATGCTTCTTGTTGTTGTCTTCTTTCCCTAGCTAGTTGTCTCCTCCTACGAGTTTTGCTATTCTCTCTACGCGCAGTCCTTTCAATCTCAGGATAAAAAAGGAGTTGATCTGCAGGTATACGTCATCGCATAAACTGTAATCTGAAAAACTAACCAAGCAAATTAACAAACACAAGGAAAATAAATTTAGAAACAAGATATTAATTATAAGACTCAATTCAAAACAAACTATTGCAATGCTTGCAATATCTAAACAACAATCCCCGGCAACGACGCCATTTTGTTGAAAGAGTATTGTGGTGTACTTTTCGTTTATATCGTATCCACAGGGATTATTGCGATATTACCGCCGTTCTATAGCCTATTTTGTCTTGAGTTAATGTTACTTTAAGTTTGGGTTTGCAAAAGATCATTCACACTTTTAGTAGCAAAGAGTAAAGTAATGAAAGTTCTAAGTTAAAGAAAATGTATCAAGATTCGATTTCATCGACCTAAATTTGTATGTTTCCTTATAAATATACGTATTTGAACTCGGTAACGATCAATATAATTACGTATCGACGCCTATATCGTCCGTGTCCGCAACGATATAGTTAGATTTACCGTATTGTTTAACCGACGATTTCTCCACCGTTTAAACAATACAAATAACGTTTTAAAACCGATACTAAGTAAACATCAAACGTTAAATCCATGTCTGCAACTTATAGTTTGATAAATGATAGAGTTAGGTCTAGATACAAACATTGATGTCTCAAACATTTATACCATAGAAAAGCTTTAATAAACAAACTAAACCATTTATATTGATCATCACATGTTCATACACAATATATTCACAAGAAATACATACAAAAAGCTAGGAAGATTACATCTTATCTTGATACAAAAGAGATTTAGCTATCCATGAGAATGGTAGCTTGCTCAAGAAGTAAAGGATGAAGATCAACAAGCATCAAAGGCGATTAATCGACGATCAAGGCTTCGAATCTTCAACTATTAGTTTGCTACAGTGTTTTGTGCTCTTGGTTCTCTCTCAAAATATCTCTCTCTATATTTTAAAGTGATCTGGCCCCTAATCAAATAAACAAAGTTTTGCAGACCGCGCTTAGCACGGTGTAGCCCGCTAAGCGCGCCATCAAAAATTGCTAAACCGCCCAACCGCGCTAAGCGGGCTCCAGACCTCGCTTAGCGCGGAACTCTCTGCCAGAACTTCCTTCTTTTCTTCAAAACCGCGCTTAGCGGGCTCAACCTCGCTTAGCGCGCTACCTCTTTTCAGCAATCTTTGGCTTTGGTCTTGGAACATCTTCAAAGTCCTTTTTCCATGGTCCAAGCTTCCAATTATCTATAAAAACTACAAAATCCAACATAGATTGCAAAGATAAGAACTATTCAACAATAATATAAATATAAGAATAAATATATACCAAATGATAATAAACTACTACTATTAACCACAAAAAGACTTGAAAGTTACCAAAAATTACCTAAGATATTTACACAAATTGGTAACTAATATTAGCGGATGGAGATCAAAATACGAAATACTACAATATGAAAGTTATTACTAGAAGGAAAAGAAATAGAGTCCTTATGCTTAAAAATGAAAAAGGAAATTGGGTGGAAGATCACGAGAAGTTGCAGCAGCTAGTTACTACCTATTTTAAGACAATCTTTGACTTTTCTAACAAGGTGTGCCCCTGGTTCCAAATAGATGTTACTTATCCAAAGCTAGATGATCATATTATCCTTAGTCTTAATGAGAATATAAAGACAGAGGAAGTGAAGCATGCAATTTTTGCTATGAAGCCGTGGAAGGCCCCGGGGCCAGACGGTTTCCCGGCTGGCTTTTACCAAAAAGATTGGAAACTTGTGGGGCAGAATGTCTGTGATTTTGTGCAGTAAGTATGGACTAATCCTAGTATGATTAGTGATGTGAACAAAACTGATATTTGTTTGATTCCCAAGACTAATCAGCCTCAGTTGGTTACTCATTTTCGGCCTATATCGCTCTGTAATACCATTTATAAAGTCATTACGAAGGTGATTGTGGAGAGATTAAAACCTCACATGTCTTATCTTGTGTCTCCGTTCCAAACTGGTTTTGTTCCTGGAAGAGCAATTCATGAGAATATCATTATCGCTACGGAAGTTATGCACAGTATGTCTAAAAAGAAAGGAAAGAAAGGTTTTTTTGTTATCAAAATTGATCTTGCAAAGGCTTATGACAAGATTAATTGGGATCAGCATTCCAGAAAATATGAGTAATGTTATAATTCACGGCGTCACGAGTGTTGAAACAAATATTAATTGGAACGGGAGTAGAGGTGAATTTTTTCGTCCACATCGTGGTATACGACAAGGAGACCCTATTTCTCCTTACCTTTTTGTTCTAGGAATGGATAAACTCTCGCACATAATTGATCACGAAGTTAGTCAGAAGAATTGAAAAGGTGTGAAATTATGCAAGAATGGCTTCACTATTTCTCATCTAATGTTTGCTGACGATCTTCTTCTTTTTGGGGAAGCCACTGAGAAACAAATGTATTGTGTCAACAAAGCTCTAAGTACCTTTTGTAAGCTATCTAGCCAAGAAGTGAGCAGTGAGAAGTCAAGCATCTTATTCTCAACAAATGTAAAAAGAAACATGAAGTTGAAGTTACTGCATATGTCTGGATTCCGCGAGACAAAGAAATTTGGCAAGTATCTCGGAGTTCCGTTAAATGGTAATTCCAACAAGAGACAAGATTTATCTGATAGACAAGGTTTCTACCAAGCTAGCTGGAAATCGAGATACTTGTCTTTGGCGGGTAGAATCACTTTAGCTAAAAGTGTTATCGAGGTTGTTCCTGTGTACCCTATGATGACGAATTTACTCCCGAAAGCTTGCATTAAGGAAATTCAAAAGTTACAGAGAAGTTTTGTTTGGGGTGACACTGAAGCTAAGAAAAAAATGCATGTTGTTGGATGGGATATTGTCATGCTCAGTAAGGAAAATGGAGGGTTAGGTTTGAGAAATCTTGAGTTGATGAATCAAGCCTGTATAATGAAGTTAAATTGGAAGATGAAGAATAATGCTCCTGACCTTTGGTGCAAAATCCTTCGAAGTAAATATCAATTGGAAACGAATAATGCTGACAGTAAGAGCAAGAACACTGATTCCTCTATTTGGAAAGCTATAGTTAAGTTCATGCCAGAACTTCTTGATGATAGTTTGTGGCGGATCGGTAATGGAAAAACAATACATGTTTGGAATGACAGTTGGATAGATGTTGGCAAGAACATTGCGGGATATGATTTGAATATTCCTAGTAATATTCAGAATGCGAAAATTTACGATATTGTTGATGATACCGGTAATTGGAATTGGTCTTTGTTAGACAACTGGATTCCTGCGAGTCTGCATCTTGAAATTGAAGCAGTGCTCCCGCCTTTTGAATTGGATGAAGAGGATAGGATGCTAATTGTGGGGTCGAAGGTGTTAACTGAAGATTTCGTTTTGCAAACATGGTCCTTCGAAGGATAAAAAATCGAAGGAAGGATGGTTACTGATGACCATCTTTGAAGATAAAAATGGCTCCTGATGGCCATGCTTCGAGAACGAAGATTTCTAAGTTATAACGAAGATAGTGAATGCTGAAGCTAGTAGGAGTGTATATCTTCGAGACTTAGACAAATTTTACGAAATATGTTAAGTACTGATGCTTAGTGTATTTCCGTGGTATTTTATGTTAAGTTATATTGCCACGCGTCGAAGGAGGATTCAGGCGGGAGGATTTGAAATTCGAAGAAGTTTTCATAACTGTCCAGAGACAGATGGCTTTCCGAGGATTCTCATGAGAAACGTGGCATTAGATTAGCGTAGGACCGTTAAGGTCGAAACTAGTATAAATAAGGGTTCTAATGTTAGGATTCAGTGTGTTCATTTTGTACAAATCACTCACATATTACTCAAGTATCAAGTGTTAAAGAGAAAGAGTTCACTGAGAAATGTACGTATGACACCACTATTTTAATACATGTGTATTTTCCCTTTATTTTCAAGTATCTTTCAATATTATTGCATTCCATTTACTTCTTGCCATTTACTTCTTGCCATTTACTTCTTGCTATTTACGTTTTCGTACTCATTATTTTCATGTCATTTATCTTTGAAGTATTTAACATTTCTGCACTTTAAGATTTCTGCACTTTTACAGTTTTGTCTCATATTTTATCTTGACTTACCTTTCGCTGAAGTTATACTTACGTGTATAACGAAGTGATTGCTAATTTTGTTTGTTTCGTTCGAAGTAATTCTTATTGACAAGATGAATCATAGATATGGTTCGAATGACCATCAATAACAATCTTTTTGACTATGTCCTAGGATCAATCTAGTCGATCCTGCGAGTAACCAAATCATATTTATTATAGTTTGGAAGACTAGCGGTTGTTTACCGGAAATCACCGTAAACAGAAGGATGGTAATTTCTCCATTAGCAGTATGTACCATAAGTTTCAGACGACAGGGGTTGATGGGAATGGAAAATTTTGGAGAAGTATTTGGATGTCGCGGGTGCCAGAGCGGGTGAAGGTGTTTATCTGGTTGCTTACCCATGATAGATTAATGATAAACTCTCGCAAAAGCTTGTGTGGCATAGGTAGTGCGGCTTGTCCGCTGTGTGGTGCTGTTTGCGAGTCCTCGCTGCACGCTATGCGGGACTGTCCAATAGCAAAAAACACTTGGGATACACTGGTTCTAAACAATTTATATAACGTTTTTTATGCAGGTACCTTGCAGGATTGGATTTTTGCAAATTTGATTGCCTATGGTGACAACATAGGTTGGTGCAACACTTGGGCAATTGGCTGTCATGCCCTTTGGACTTGGAGAAACAAAGATTTACATATTGATGAGCGTTCTAAACCTTATAACACTGGAAGTAACATTGAGGTTCGGGTGCAAGATTATTCTAATGCCATGTTATGGAATTATGCTGTTATGGGAAAAAAATCAGCTTATTGAAGATGTTAGATGACTTCCGCCAAAACCTTCGTTTGTGAAGCTTAACGTTGACGGTGCCTGTGGTAAAGGTAATATTTCAGGGTGTGGAGGTGTTATTCGTGACAATAAAGGCAATTGGGTGTGTGGTTTCTCAAAGTTTATTGGCTGCTGCAATCCATTTATGGCCGAGGTGTGGGGTGTTGTTGAGGGTCTTAAGCTCTCTTTCTCTAGAGGTTTTAGGAAGGTTGTTGTTAGTATTGACTCTAAACGAGTTATTCAAGCAATCTTGCATAAAGAGAACAATGGTGATTCTGACTTGGCCTTGATTCGTCATATTCGTTTGCTAATGGCCGATCATGATGTCGTGATGTTAGAGCATTCCTTTCGAGAAGTAAATTGTGTAGCTGATGAGCTAGCTAAGGTTGGACGGCTTTTGAAGATTGACTGCAAGTTTTTCGACGAGGCTCCTGATTTCCTAAAAATCTTCTTCGAAAGGATTCTCTTGGTTTTTCTTCTCCTAGAATAGTTGTTTTGTAGTTTTTTGTTCTTGGGCTTTGGCCCTCTTATTTATCAAAAAAAAAAAGGAATATCGGAACAACAAACGTGTTCTTGTTCTTTCCAATAAATGTGGTTGACATAAAAAAAATGTAAATATCAAGTAAATTGGTTTAGGCGGGAATTAATTGCATTTAGGTGCTTAAAATGGTACACAGTATTGTGTTTTAATATATTAAAGATTAAAGATCCATCCTTACTTTTTTTACACCTATTAAAATTGTTGGTTTTTTGTCTATCCATATAATTGTCCATTATAATACTAATATTGTATCCAACTATATAATAATTTATTTTCACCATTCTTTTTCTCTCTTCACATTTTCAGTTTTCTACCCTAATCTCTCTATACTCCATTTGCTCTTTATAAAAAAAATAGTATTTATGATCCAAAAAATTTAATTAAAATATGGTATACGGGAAAAAATCTATTATTGATTTAAATATTTTTATATAAGAAAATTTACTATTGCTCTAGATATTTTTGTAAATGATACCTAAACATAAATCATATTTAAATACGGGAAAAATTTATTATTGATTTAAATATTTTTATATACGAAAAATAGTATTTATGAATCAAAATTTTTTGATTAAAAAATGGTATACTGGGAAAAATATATTATTGATCTAAATATTTTTTATATGAGAATTTACTATTCATTCAAATATTTTTAATAATGATACCTAAACAAAAATAATATTTGTATACGGAAAATATTTATTATTGATCTAAATATTTTTATATACGAAAATTGGTATATATGATCCCAAAAAAACTTATTCAAAAATGGTATATGGGAAAAAAATTATTATTGATCTAAATATTTTTATATACGAAAATTTACTATTGCTTCAGATATTTTTGTAAATGATACATAAACATAAATCATATTTAAATACGGGAAAAATATATTATTGATGTAAATATTTTTATTTAGGAAAAAATTATTTATGATCCAAAAAAAAATTATTTAAAAATAATATATGAGAAAAAGTCTATTATTGATCTAAATATTTTTTTTTTACACGAAAATTTACTATTCATTCAAATATGTTTATAAATAAAACCAAAACAAAAAATAATATTGGAATACGGGGAAAAATATATTCCTGCCTACATATTTTTATATAAGAAAGATTATATTTATGATTCAAATATTTATTATCCAAGAATGATATAAGTGAGAAAAGTTATTATTTATCTAAATATTTTTATATACGAAAAATTTATTATTAATCTAAATATTTTTTCTTTTTAAATATTCTATTTAAAATAAATATATTATATAAGAAATTTCATATTTCACTTGTATTATCTATATAACAAAAAAAATATATAAAAATGAGAGGTGAAAAATAAATTAGAATAAAATAAATGAGAAAAGGGGTCATGCACTGACAGTGTAAAATATTTTTACACTGTCAACCAATCACCACCATGCATCCAATTAAAACATTCTTTTATTTAAAAAAAACTTTAATAACATGGCACATTCATGACTCCCTATTGGATGACAGTGTAAAACTATTTTACACTGTCAGTGCACTACCTTTTAACTCAAAATAAATTGCTAAAAAATATATTTAAACCTATATTAAGATTAATTAACAATTATTGTTTTAGATTTTTACAATCAAAAAGAGATTGTTTATTACACCTATATCTATATATTAGTAAAATATAAGTGGGCTCTTGGTTAAAGCCCAATTTTTGTTTTATATTTCATCTCTAACCTAATAGCGATGCAACTCAGAAAACCGATCATGTTTGTGCCTCACGAATTGATCATTCAAATCTTACTCAGGTTGCCGGTAAAGTCTCTTATTCGTTTCAAATCTGTTTGTAAGTTATGGTTTTCTCTCATCGCTCATGATTCCCACTTTGCTAATTCACATTTTCAACTTAACTATGAAACACACAATCGTAGAATTCTATTAATATCAACTTCAACTCATGAATCTCTATCCATCGATTTTGAAGCATCGCTTCAGAATGACAGTGCTTCTGTTTCACTCAACCTCGATTCTATCTTTCCAGAGGATTTTACATGTTATGAAATTAACGGTTCATGTAGAGGCTTCATACTTTTATGCGGTTCCTTAAACATCTACCTATGGAATCCATCCACTGGACTTCACAAACAAATACCTTTTTCACCTTTTGGTTCCAATTTGGATGCCGAATATTCCCTTGGTTTTGGGTATGACGAATCAACAGATGATTACTTGGTTGTTTCAACGTCTCAGCATGATTATTTAGAAGATCCTCACTTGAGTACTTCTCATTGAAAGCTAATGCTTGGAAACAAGTTGAGGCTCCTCACTTCCCTTTTGCCACTAGGTATACCTTACTGCATGAGCCCAGAGGTGGGTCTCTCTATAAGGGAGCTATTCATTGGTCGGCTAATTGTTATGATTTATGCAATAACGTTATTGTTGCATTTGATTTAATTGGAAGGAAACTTTCATATATGCATTTGCCACATGATTCTAACGGTAATCCTTTGCCTCATTGTGATGGTTTGTGGGTATATGGAGAATTTCTCAGCGTATATACTACGGATTATAGAAATCATACAGTTGGAATATGGGTGATGAAAGAATACAAAGTGACCTCCTCTTGGACTAAGGCTCTTGTTCTTCCCGTTGATCTCATGGTTTGCCCAAAAGCGCTCTTTTTTCCATTGTGCTCTACAAAAAGTGGTGATATTATTGGGGTAGATGAAGAAGATAGAATGTTCAAGTATGATCAAAACGGACAATTTCTAGATCTACATTCTTATCCTAATTACGATCTTAGATGCAAAGTGACCATGTATATAGATTCTCTGCTTTCACTCCCTGGTGATGGTGATAACAAGCAAACTCGAGAAGATGACAGAAACATGACGGAAACAAGAAGAATGAAGTTGTGAAATATTCCCGTTCACTATTTTCTTGATATTTATAATGAACTAGAGCATAACTCATAATGTAACAATGGCTATGTGTGTATAGTCTTTGCAGTGAAGTTCTTCTAAATCATATGTTTGAATGGTTAACTATTTGTTTATTGGTAATATTGACAGCTTTGTGTGATTCACTGTTATTTATGTATGTAGTTGGATTTATTTTAATATATGTTTTGATTACTGCTTGAAATTGTCTTATAAGGTAAATTATTCCAATGAATTTATGCATGTTGACCAAGATCACAACCATGACTTTGACTCAGCAATTCATTAAAAATTTGAGGATAATTACATATGTATTTGAATGACATTGAAGATTTTGTTCGCTAATTTCGGTGGACTGTAATAATTTTCGTTGTTGTCCTTTGTGTTTCAAACTAATGATCTATACATGTCCACTTTAATGAATTTTAATTTTTTAGATCATAAGAAACATCAAAACTAAAGGACCTCATGAACCTAAATAGTGCTAGCTTACAACTTGGAGTTTTTTTATTAAGTTTGATTAGAGTTGTTGTATTAAAGTAGTTTCTTGTCCTTGCATGGTTTGATTGAAATTCTGTTTCACAAAAAGAGTGTATATTTCATTTTAAGTTGGCCTGCTTTTTTTAGAGATAAGATGAGATGATGAAAGGAAGGCAGAAATTATGTAAACATGCAGGTGGGAGATATTTTATTGTGTTCATGAGATGATTTTAGAGTATTTTCCATTCTAATAATGAAAATCAAAACTTTAGAATGCATTAAAGGCTTGTTTTTTATTAGGTGTCATTGACAAAATAAACAATTAACTTAACGATTTTTTACCTGTTCATTTCTGGTTCTTTATGGAGGAAAATGTCTCAAAGAAAACAACAAAGAGCGAAAGCAATTTGATTGACTGAATTATACAATGATATCAAAGTTTTATATGCATGCAAATATTGTGTGCAGGCATGTGAAATTTGAACAAGAAACTTGATAATGAAAGTTGAGTAGAAATTAATGAGGAAGAAAGTGAATTAAGCAGTGAAATAAGAGCATGGAGTATATTGTATTGAAGTATTTGCTTCTGTTAGCATAATGTATGCTATTAGAATGAAGATAGCTATTGCAAATCATAGATGATGAAAGTTATATCGACTACTAGACTGACTTATAATGTCAAATCTGCATTTTTTGTATGATGAGTGGAAGTATATAAAAAAAACCTAGAAGATTACGGAATATATTGCTTATTGGAAATATTGCTTTGTATGATGAGTGGAAGTATATAAATAATCATATAGAAGATGACGGAATTTATGCATGTATGCTTATTGGAAATATTGAGAGTTTTGTTTGTTGTTTCAGTTATTTATGCACGTGTAAATGGATTGAGTTCTAATGTACTAGTAGTCAAAACTTGAAATTAATAAATCTGACGAGTTTGTGCATGTCGATAAAGATCAAAATCACAGTTACATGTTAAAATGGGTGGAAGTTATCTATCGGTGATCCTATTATAGGTGCTGGGCAAAAGTTATTTTACAAGAACTCCAAAGTTGAATGGGTGGAAGATTTAACTTTTTTATTTTTTGAAAATGCTAAATTATATTAAAGAAATTAGCGCGGCACAAGCTGTGCACAGAGTTTATCCCTTCCTAATAAAGAGCAATATATATGCCACCACAAAAGAAAACCCCCCTAAACAAACTCCCTCTTAGAAGCCCACCACCACTATTACACATCATTTTTCTATTACAAGGCAGATTCAAATCCTTAAAACTAGCACTGCATTAAACTAACAGCAAAATTATGCAGACAACACCAATGACTCGAGATAGCATTTTCAGAATTGTATCCACACCTTCAGTACCACTGATATCAAAACTAACACCAAACAAATATCTTTAATTCACTTCAGATACATTTTGACAATTTCCTGACAACTTCAATCTAGTGCCGAGATGATGATTCTGCAAAAATCTCCACTCTTAACTCACACTATGTGATTACATACTAAAACACTCTAAACAAATATCTTTAATTCTCATACTGCCGCAAATTTCTGATGCACACAGGCCAAAGACTTCGAAAACACGACACCACAACTTTGGCAGCAACAGCCCAAGGGCAATACCAGAAGAGCAACTCTTCTCGAATCGTATTCTCCAAACCCCCATGAAACAATGTGTCTCAAACGCATCAATGCAAGAGATCCACCAGACAACATACTATATTACACTACTTTTCTACAGATTCTCCTGAGACACTACATCCACCCCTGGATCCAATAACATAAGCATATCTAAGAATTCTCCATGGATTCAGATTCCACTACTGTACATTGCATCGAAGAGATTTATGCTCGTTACTTAACCAGAACCAGGACAACCATTGAACTCCTTCAAACATTTGATCCACTATTGTTGCCTTGTTCTTGAAAATATATGTATTTGTTGCTTTCCAAAGAATTCATATGCAGGCGAACCATACTGTTCTAACTCTTAAAACTGTACTTCTAACATTTGCAACGAGCGCACCAAACTGATCAAAATGCTCCCAGCCATCATTTGGAAGAACCGCTAACAATCCAAACCACCTGATGACATGATACATAAACCTGAAAAAATAGGACACTCAAAGAAAAAGGTGAGAGCTCGTTTCAACAGCATCGCAACCTCCCTTACACTTGTTACTAGTATCATGGACTATGATGCCTCTTCTAACTAAATTATCTTTAGTTGGCAGTCTATTGTGAAATAATCGTCAGACTAGGCATAATACTTTTGACGAAACCGACTTGAGCCAACCCTCAAACCAATCTTTAGAAGCCTCAATTCTATTTTCCGCTCGCCGCACCTTATAATTCTCCTTCACAGAATACACCTCTGAGTTTTCTCGAAACCTTATATCTTGAAAATTTTTCCTCTTCAACTGCTTTTTTCATGAGCCTGTTAAAACCTTCTGCTACTAATAAGAATAGGAAAGGGGACAATGGGTCCCTTTGACTCAACTCTCTGCCTACCTTGAAGTCTTTGGTGGGGCTTCCATTCACTAAAACTGAAATCGATGAAGATTGCAAATATTCTAAAATCCATCTCCTCCATTTCTCATGAAATCCCATTTTAGCCATCACATCCTCTAGAAATTTTCAATCCACTGTGTCGTATGCCTTTTCAAAATCTACCTTGATATCATCTCTTATTCAACCTCATCCTTCTTCAACTCAACTTTCTCTTTTTATCTTTTGATCAATTGGACTTGAGGATTCATCTTGTTCAATTAAGGTTTGATTAGTATTAATGGGCTAATATCATTTCAAATCTACTTTAAAGTAATCATGAGATTACATTAAGTACTCTGAATTGATGATAAGTTTATCCTAAGCACTAAGAAAGTTTTGATTGATGTAATGATCTCATAGTTCCTGACTTAGTCTTGATTATTTTTACTTGTTTTACATGTGTTGTAAGTTTTAGGAGAATTATTTTCTATATATTTCTCTAACTTGTTATTAAACACATATATTGTTATTGACTGGTCTCCGATAGGTACAACTTCTATATAAATTCACTTATGATGGTTTAACATAGCGCTAAATTTGTCCCGAATTAGATGATTAACTCTAACACTAATAATTAACCATATTATTGTACTAACTTTTAGTTTAATAATTAACTTTTTTGATGAATTAGGCACCAACAATTAGGGGTGATCAAAACCAAACCAACCCAATAAAAAACCGCAAACCAAACCAAACCAAACCGAAATCGCAAAAAACCGTATTTGGTTCGGATTAGTTTGGGTCATCTTTTAACAAAACCGCATGGTTCGGTTCGGTTTGCGGTTTGTATTTTGTAAACCGAACCAAACCGAATCAAACCGCATTATGTTACAACCTAACTTTTACTTAATTCATATCCAACCCAAACTTAAATCTATTATACCTTAACCTTATGATTACGAATAATTTTCTCATCCTTACACATATGATTTTAGTCCCGATCTTCACAAATCTCTAATAGCATTATCGCACCTTCTTTGCCACATACATCTTCCTTCTTTTTCTATAATCTCTACTCTCTTATATTCTTTCTTTTTCACCTTCTCATTTTTATGCAAATGTTCCCTATTTCAATTTCATTTTTATCGCACATCTTCTTCTCTAATCTCTCAACTCTTTTGTTTTCTCTTTTTCACCTTCACTAATCTCTCGTCTCTTCTACTTTTTTGTTTCATTCTAATAATTTTTATATTGTTTTATACTATTATTTTATGTTTATTATTCCAATTTTGAGTAATTTAATTTTTACATATTAAATAGAAAGTTGTTGTCAAAATATGACGAGTTTTTTTGTTATCTGATAGTGTATGAATGTCTAAATACAAAGTTACGTTGTCATCTATATGTATATGTATGGTTCAATAAAATATTTGTAAAAAACCGAATCAACCGAACCGAACCAAACCGCATTATTTTGGTTTGGTTTGATTCAGATTTTTTTTAAAAGGCAATCGAACCAAACTAAACCGCACAATTTTTTCTTTTGCAGTTCGGATGATTTTTTGAAATCAACTTAATCTTAAAATTTGTGCGTAACTAAAAAAAACGAATGAATTGTATTTGTGTATAATGTATGTCTGGAGCTTAGAAATTCTCAAAAAGTAATTGGGCTGTATTAGTAAATTATAAATCGGCTCTTGGGTTGGATGCTTGGAGGCCAATTATTCTTTCATCTCTAACCTAGAGGGGCCACGGCGCCTGCAACTCAGAAAATGGACAAAGCGGCGAGTTGAGAAGAAAAGTTGCGATAAAACATTTGTAAACGAAGGTCAGTCATGTTTCTGCCTCATGAATTGATTATCGAAATCTTATTGAGGTTGCCAGTAAAGTCTCTTACACGTTTCAAGTGTGTTTGTAAGTTGTGGTTTTCTCTTATCTCTCATGATCCTCACTTTGCTAATTCACATTTTCAACTCACACCCAATCGTAGAATTCTATTCATATCAAAATCAACTCACGAAGCTCGTTCCATCGAAGCATCGCTTCACGATGACGGTGCTTCTGTTTCACTCAACCTTAATTTTATGTTTCCAGAGGATTTTACAAAGTATGCAGTTAAAGGGTCGTGTAGAGGCTTCGTACTTATCTGCTGTTGGATCTTTAACATCTACATATGGAATCCATCCACTGGACTTCACAAACAAATACCTTTATCTCCTTTTGGTTTCAATTTAGATGCTAAATATTTATATGGTTTTGGGTACAAAGATTCGACCAATGATTATTTGGTTGTTTCATTGTCTCAGCATGATATATAATTTAGATGATCCTACATTACACTTAGAGTATTTCTCATTGAAAGCTAATACATGGAAACAAGTTGAGGGTCCTCATTTCCCTTGTACCTTCCAGTATGAGCCCAAAGAGCCCAAAGGTGGGTCTCTCTATAACGGAGCTATTCATTGGTTGGGTTTTAATAATGATTATGCAATGGAAGTTATCGTTACATTTAATTTAATGGAAAGGAAACTTTCATATATGCATTTGCCATGTTTTAATCCTTCCCACTGTGATTTGTGGGTATATGGAGAATTTCTCAGTGTATATATTATGAATTATTCTAATGATACTCTTGAAATATGGGTGATGAAAGAATACAAAGTGGATTCCTCTTGGGTTATGACTCTTGTTCTTCCTATTGATCTCATCCCAACCGAGGACTTTTCCCTACTGTGCTATACAAAGAGTGGTGATATTATTGGGATTGGTACAGAAGATGGCGTTGGATTGGTGAAGTGTTATGAAAATGGACAGTTTATAGAGCAACATTATTATTCTAATCATGATCTTCGATTGCAAGTGATTATGTATATAGATTCTCTACTTTCACTCCCGAGTTATGGTGACAACAAGCAAGATTAAGAAGAATAAGGTTTGAAATATTCTCCTTCATTATTTTCTTGATATTTATAATGAACTAGAGCATAGCTCATAATGTAACAATGCAGGTTGATCCTAAATGACTATGTATGATTCACTGTTATTTATGGATGTAGCTGGATTTTATTCTAATATATGTTTTTGTTACTGCTTAAAGGTAAATTATTCCAATGAGTTTATGCATGTTGATCAAGATCACAACTATATGACTTTGACCCAAAGCAATTCTTTAAAAATTTGATCATAACTACATATGTATTTGAATAGAACAGAAGGTTTTCTTCTCTAATTACGGTTGTCCTCTATGTGTTTCAAACCAGAAAAAATAACTAATTTCAAACTAATGATCTATACATGACCACTGAAGTGAATTGTAGTACTTTAGATCATAAGAATCATCAACAGTAAACAACCTTGTGATCCTAAGCCTATGTTTGAAATTATGGTCAAATCACGGTAAAGCCGCACGGTTGGTAAAAGCTACTACTTGTTGCTTCTTAAATATCACGGTGAATGGGTGTGAAACGCGAGGTGGCGGTGGCCCATTATGTTTTCAAACACACACTAAGTAGACCCATTATGCTCCGATTCAATTAAGTGGTTATGTGTTTGAAAGGATTTATGTCTGTTTACAAACATGTAAAGTTGGATTTGTAAAAAGTTGTAGACCATTAATAAGATCTGATGCATATATTTTTTTTAAAGGAGACTATGTTAGAACAAGATTTGTTCTGATCAATTATCTTAGTTTTGATGATAACAATAATATGAATTTTGCTTAAGATAATATGGTACTCTAATCCAATGCAATTTCCTTTTCAGGAAATATATATAAAGAGTATGCATAATTCAGCGCTCAGAAGCTTTGTCTCAAAGGGTTCAGCATGCAACATCAGAACATGGTCTGGCAAGACATCAGAAGATGGTCGAAGCAGAATCAGAACATGGGTCTATGGAAGCATCAGAAGAACATGAGATCAGAAGCACTGAAGTTCTGATGGTATCACGCTCAGAAGCACTTCAAGGTCAGAAGATCAGAAGATGCTTTGCACCAAGCTGTTTGACTCTGATGATATTCAAACGTTGTATTCACAAACATCAGATCAGAAGGAAGTACAAGTGGCAAGCTACGCTGACTGACAAAAGGAACGTTAAAAGCTATTAAAGGCTACGTCAGTAGACACAGCGTGAACAAGGCTCGAGGTAGTTGACAAAAGCGTATAACATTAAATGCGATGCTGTACGGAACACGCAAAGCATTAAATGCACTCAACGGTCATCTTCTCCAACGCCTATAAATATGAAGTTCTGATGAGAAGCAAGGTTAACAATTCTGAACGATTCTGTACAAAACAACTCATATTAACTTGCTGAAACTCTGTTCTACTCAAAGCTCAGAATCTTCATCTTCATCAAAGCTCACTACATTGCTGTTGTAATATATTAGTGAGATTAAGCTTAAAACGTTAAGAGAAATATCACAGTTTGTGATTATAGCTTTTAAGAAGCAATTGTAATACTCTTAGAATTGATTACATTAAGTTGTAAGGAACTAGAGTGATCGTGTGGATCAGTATACTCTAGGAAGTCTTAGAGGTTATCTAAGCAGGTTGTAACTAGAGTGATCGTGTGGATCAGTATACTCTAGAAAGTCTTAGAGGGTATCTAAGCAGTTGTTCCTGGAGTGATCAGTGTGTGATCAGAAGACTCTGGAAGACTTAGTTGCTGACTAAGTGGAGAACCATTGTAATCCGTGCGATTAGTGGATTAAATCCTCAGTTGAGGTAAATCATCTCTGCGGGGGTGGACTGGAGTAGTTTAGTTAACAACGAACCAGGATAAAAATAACTGTGCAATTTATTTTTATCTGTCAAGTTTTTAAAGCTACACTTATTCAAACCCCCCCTTTCTAAGTGTTTTTCTATCCTTCAATTGGCATCAGAGCGCCGGTTCTAAGGTGCAAGCACTTAACCGTGTTTAGAAAAGATTCAGGAAGAGAAAAACGCTTCAGTAAAAGATGGTTGATGAAACTGCAAAGTCTACACCTGCATCTACATCTGGCTCTGCTGAGCAACACAACGGTAACAATGGTTATACTAGACCGCCGGTATTTGATGGTGAAAACTTTGAATACTGGAAAGATAAACTGGAAAGTTACTTTCTTGGTCTAGATGGTGATCTATGGGATCTTCTGATGGATGGTTACAAACATCCAGTAAATGCCAGTGGCGTAAAGCTGACAAGGCAAGAAATGAATGATGATCAGAAGAAGCTTTTCAGAAATCATCATAAATGCAGAACTGTTTTGCTGAATGCTATCTCTCATGCTGAGTATGAGAAGATATCTAACAGGGAAACGGCCTATGACATATATGAGTCCTTGAAAATGACTCATGAAGGAAATGCTCAAGTCAAGGAGACTAAAGCTCTCGCTTTAATCCAGAAGTATGAAGCCTTCAAGATGGAGGATGATGAAGACATTGAAAAGATGTTTTCAAGATTTCAAACTCTTACTGCTGGATTGAGAGTTCTTGACAAGGGATACACCAAGGCTGATCACGTAAAGAAGATCATCAGAAGCTTACCCAGAAGATGGGGTCCTATGGTGACTGCATTCAAGATTGCAAAGAATCTGAATGAAGTTTCTCTGGAAGAGCTTATCAGTGCCTTGAGAAGCCATGAAATAGAGCTGGACGCAAATGAGCCTCAAAAGAAAGGTAAGTCTATTGCATTAAAATCCAATATCAAGAAATGCACTAACGCTTTTCAGGCTAGAGAAGAAGATCCTGAAGAATCAGAATCTGAAGAAGAAGATGAACTGTCCTTGATCTCCAGAAGGCTAAATCAACTCTGGAAAACCAAGCAAAGGAAGTTCAGAGGCGTCAGAAGTTCAAAGAAATTTGAACGTGGAGAATCTTCTGATGACAGAAGATTTGACAAGAAGAAGGTCATGTGCTATGAATGCAATGAGCCTGGACACTTCAAGAATGAATGTCCAAAACTACAGAAGGAAAATCCCAAGAAGAAGTTTCATAAGAAGAAAGGTCTTATGGCAACCTGGGATGAGTCAGAAGATGATTCAGACTCTGAAGATGAGCAGGCTAACTGTGCGCTGATGGCGATAGAAGATGACGGATCAGAATCTACATCAGAATCAGATTCTGAAGAGGTATTTTCTGAACTTACTAGAGATGAGTTAGTTTCCGGTATAACTGAACTTCTGGAATTCAAATCTCAGATTAGTCTCAAATACAAAGAGCTGAAAAAGCTATTTGAATTTGAAACAAAGAAGCTTGAGTTGGAGAATTCTGAATTAAAAGAAAAACTTTTAAAATTATCCAATAATGTTGGATCTCCTTCTGATTCAGAAAAATCCACTCCTAGTCTAAACCATATTCTGAAAGAATATGATTTAAGTTTCAGGAAGTTCTTATCTAGAAGTATTAGCAGAAGTCAGCTAGCTTCTATGATATATGCTGTGTCTGGAAACAAAAGAGTTGGCATTGGTTTTGAGGGTGAAACCCCATACAAACTTGAACCTGTTGATGAAATGAAATTCACATACAAGCCATTGTATGATCAGTTCAAGTATGGCCACTCCCATGATATTAGGCACACTTCACATGCTCAAAGTTTTCACATAACACACACCAAAAAGCATGTGACACAACCTAGGAAATATCATGAAACTCACATTAAAAATTATCATGCTGTTCCTCCTATTGCTTACAATGTTAAACCCAAGTTCAATCAGAACTTGAGAAAATCTAACAAGAAAGGACCCAAGAGAATGTGGGTACCTAAGGATAAGATTATTCCTATTGCAGATATCCTTGGCTGCAAAAAGGACAAAGCACAACATGTCATGGTACCTGGACTCTGGATGCTCACGACACATGACAGGAAGAAGGTCTATGTTCCAAGACCTGGTGCTTAAGTCTGGAGGAGAAGTCAAGTTTGAAGGAGATCAGAAGGGCAAGATAATTGGCTCTGGAACTATAAAGTCTGGTAACTCTCCTTCCATTTCTAATGTACTTCTTGTAGAAGGATTAACACATAACCTCTTATCTATCAGTCAATTGAGTGACAATGGTTATGATATAATCTTTAATCAAAAGTCTTGCAAGGCTGTAAATCAAAAGGATGGCTCAATCCTATTTACAGGCAAGAGGAAGAACAACATTTATAAGACAGATCTGCAAGATCTTATGAGTCAGAAGGTGACTTGTCTTATGTCTGTTTCTGAAGAGCAGTGGGTCTGGCACAGAAGATTAGGTCATGCTAGTTTGAGAAAGATTTCTCAGATTAACAAACTGGATCTTGTCAGAGGACTCCCTAATCTGAAATTCAAATCAGATGCTCTTTGTGAAGCATGTCAGAAGGGCAAGTTCTCCAAACCTGCATTCAAGTCCAAGAATGTTGTTTCTACCTCAAGGCCATTAGAACTCTTGCACATTGATCTGTTTGGCCCAGTCAAAACAGCATCTGTCAGAGGGAAGAAATATGGATTAGTCATCGTAGATGATTATAGCCGCTGGACGTGGGTAAAATTCTTGAAACACAAGGATGAGACTCATTCAGTGTTCTTTGATTTCTGCATTCAGATTCAATCTGAAAAAGAGTGTAAAATCATAAAGGTCAGAAGTGATCATGGTGGTGAATTTGAGAACAGATCCTTTGAAGAATTCTTCAAAGAAAATGGTATTGCCCATGATTTCTCTTGTCCTAGAACTCCACAGCAAAATGGAGTTGTAGAACGAAAGAATAGGACTCTGCAAGAAATGGCCAGAACCATGATCAATGAAACCAATATGGCTAAGCATTTCTGGGCAGAAGCAATAAACACTGCATGCTATATTCAGAATAGAATCTCTATCAGACCTATTCTAAATAAGACTCCTTACGAATTGTGGAAGAATAAAAAGCCCAACATTTCATATTTCCATCCTTTTGGATGTGTATGTTTTATTCTGAACACTAAAGATCATCTTGGTAAGTTTGATTCCAAAGCACAAAAATGTTTCCTTCTTGGATATTCTGAACGCTCAAAAGGCTACAGAGTATACAATACTGAAACATTGGTTGTGGAAGAATCAATCAATATCAGGTTTGATGATAAGCTTGGTTCTGAAAAACCAAAGCAGTTTGATAATTTTGCAGATTGTGATATTGATATATCAGAAGTTGTTGAGCCAAGAAGCAACGCGTCAGAAGCAGAGCTTCTCAGAAGCAAAGAATCGGAAGATCAAGTATCAGCTTCTCTGGAGAATCTAAACATTTCTGAAGAACCATCTGTCAGAAGATCATCCAGACTCATCTCTGGTCATTCAGAAGATGTCATTCTTGGAAAGAAGGATGATCCAATCAGAACAAGAGCATTCCTTAGAACAATGCAGACTGTCAATTAGGTCTTGTATCTTTGATCGAGCCAACTTCTGTTGATCATGCTCTAGAAGATCCAGACTGGATAATTGCTATGCAAGAAGAATTGAATCAGTTTACAAGGAATGATGTTTGGGATCTTGTTCCTAGACCAGATGGATTCAATATAATCGGTACAAAATGGGTCTTCAGAAACAAGCCCAGAATGAGAAGATGAGAAGTTCTTATGTATGGGTATCTTCTGAAATAAAATTTGTTTTAAGAAGTTCTGATTGAAATCAATTAGAAATTTGTGATTCAGTTATTACTAACGTTTCATTGTCTAAGTTGATTCAGAATCTCTTTAAAAGCAAAACAGCTGTAACTGGCTATCCAGATGGTAAACACGTGTTCACTATTCCTGGACAAGCGTGCGTGCAGTTGAGGGGACGTCTACTTAGGTAACTGTGCAAATCACGTCTTTTGTCATTATTATCTCTCCTCACGTCACGTAACATTAAATGCTTTTCATCATTTACTCTCTTTCAGTTTTTTTTTATATTCTTCAAACGTTTCTTTTCCCTCTTATATTTCTCTCACTTTGCATTCAGTTTCTTTTTCGCTCTCTCTCTTTGCACTCATATCATAAACCCTAGCAGTTTCCAATATCTGCAACTTCATCATGAATCCATCGTCAAGCTCTGGAAATCAAGATAATGATCGGAAACAAAAGAGAAAGGCAACTGCTGAACCAGAAACCAAACCAAAAAGAGTAAGGATCACCTCTTCCTCCTCATTCATCCTCTCGGAACCACCTTCTTCACCATCTGATATCTCCTCTCCTTCAACCCATCCATCAGATATTTCTTCATCTCTCTCACACCCTTTTCCCACCAGAACACCTAATCCCTATAGTGTTGTTCTTCCCGACTCCAGGTTCACTGTCAACCCTCCAATCCCTACCACTCAATCATATCTGGAGCTTTTACATTCTGATGTAAATGGCTGGTTAGAGATTCTGGGTGCTGCTCACCTTAACCATCTGGATGAGTATGCTACAAGCAACCTTTGGGATACCTTTCGTCAGGATTTTCTGGTTAGGGCTACAGACACTCAGAGAAGGATCATGTCTGAAGCTCCTGGTATTCGTGGTCTTCGGTTGGAAGTTGGTGAAAGCAGCTATCACCATCTCATCAGGAACAGAAGTGTTCTTGAGAAGAAGATACCTGCAGATGAGTTGGAAGAAGAAAATCTCTGCAGAGACATCGTGGTGTGGAAACCATGGTTTCCTGTGCTGACTGGAGATTTTCAGTGGTTGTTTAACTGGTTCAGAATGAACCCTTCTGAAAAAGCACCTCACATGGTCTTTCCAGTAGTGGTTTATCCTGCTGAAGTTGCTGGTCCTACTCCTCCAACAAATCTTGCAGCTATTCTTCAAGCGTTGGAAGATGGAACTTCTGAGCTGCCTGAACCAGAATATGCTAAGGCTAATTCTGAGTCAGACTCAGATGAGGAAATGGAAGATGCACAAGCTGGAGATCTCCCAGAAGATCACCCTGCTGAGATTGCTGTCCCTTTTGGCAGAAATTCAGGTGCCTCTTCTTCTGGTGAAACCTCAGCTCTGATGGAGACCTTGGAAGCCCTTCATCAGAATCAAGCTATGCTGGCTTCTCATTTGGACGCGCAAGAAGTAGCCAATGCTGAGTTTCGCTCCTTCATGGCAAGGCAAGCTACAAGCACTGACGGGATTCATGATGTTCTGGCGCGGATTTTGCGTAGGCTAGGATCTTAGTCCTTTGGTCTTTGTAGTTTTCTTTCCGTTGTTGCATCTGTTTTCCTGCATTCCTCTCTTGTAATCTTTTCTTTTGATTATCAATGAAAAGTTTCTTTGTTTTTACATTCCAGTGATTTTATTTGTCGTTTTATTCATCTGCATCTTTTGATATATTCTTTTTGATGTTATGACAAAAAGGGGGAGAAAGATAAATGATAAATGATTTGATTAATCTATCAGTTGCTGGGTAAAGCTCCCACACATTTACTAACAAGAACTGCAAGTTCTATATGGTTTAAGTGTTTTGCAGGTATAAAGAAGTGAAGAGAATCTTCAAAGCAAACACAAGAAGCAAAACCATAAGAAGTGTTATTAACTCATGGGAACTGAAGCAAGCTGAGTGCTGTCAAGCTTCAGGAATCAGAAGCAAGAAAGAAGAATGAATCAGAAGCACTGATAATAGAATTTGATCCATATTTGTCTATCTGCTCTGACAAAATTCTATTTGCTCTGATACATTATTTCAGCCTATATGGCTCTGATACATATCATGTGTTCTAATATACATTTTATGTTCTGACTCGTTCATGCTGACTTTTGTCGTTTAGTTTTTGTTCTGTAACACTTCAGGATGTAGAGATGCTCTGATGATGCTCTGGTACATTCAACAATGTTCTGATACAAATCTAGCATGAAGTGATGTTGGTAGAAATTCAAAGCTCTGAAGCTATCCGAGGGAAGCAGAAATCAGAAGCTGTGAATGTTCTAAAGATCCAGAAAACTCAAGTTCTGAAGCTGTCCTAAATGGAAGCAGGAATCAGAAGCTGTGAATGTTCTGAAGATCAAAGAAATTCAAGTTCTGAAGCTGTCCTAAATGGAAGCAGAAATCAGAAGCTGTGAATGTTCTGAAGATCAAAGAAATTCAAGTTCTGAAGCTGTCCTAGATGGAAGCAGGAATCAGAAGCTGTGAGTGTTCTAGGGATCTAAAGAAATTCTAGTTCTGAAGCTGTCCAATGGAAGCAGAAGTCAGAAGCTATGAATTCTCTAAAGACAGAAGCTTATGTGATCGTCTCTACCGAAATAATCAGGGAAGTCTTTTATTAAAGTTCTTCGAGTATTTATTTCAGGGGGAGATTATTTATCTCAGGGGGAGATTGTTAATCTCAGGGGGAGACATATTCATATGCTTATGCTATAGCTGTGTAATTTGTCTTTTGCCGTCTGCTCTTTCTGATCGCAAATTCATATCATTTATATATGTTTTTGTCATCATCAAAAAGGGGGAGATTGTTAGAACAAGATTTGTTCTGATCAATTATCTTAGTTTTGATGATAACAATAATATGAATTTTGCTTAAGATAATATGGTACTCTAATCCAATGCAATTTCCTTTTCAGGAAATATATATAAAGAGTATGCATAATTCAGCGCTCAGAAGCTTTGTCTCAAAGGGTTCAGCATGCAACATCAGAACATGGTCTGGCAAGACATCAGAAGATGGTCGAAGCAGAATCAGAACATGGGTCTATGGAAGCATCAGAAGAACATGAGATCAGAAGCACTGAAGTTCTGATGGTATCACGCTCAGAAGCACTTCAAGGTCAGAAGATCAGAAGATGCTTTGCACCAAGCTGTTTGACTCTGATGATATTCAAACGTTGTATTCACAAACATCAGATCAGAAGGAAGTACAAGTGGCAAGCTACGCTGACTGACAAAAGGAACGTTAAAAGCTATTAAAGGCTACGTCAGTAGACACAGCGTGAACAAGGCTCGAGGTAGTTGACAAAAGCGTATAACATTAAATGCGATGCTGTACGGAACACGCAAAGCATTAAATGCACTCAACGGTCATCTTCTCCAACGCCTATAAATATGAAGTTCTGATGAGAAGCAAGGTTAACAATTCTGAACGATTCTGTACAAAACAACTCATATTAACTTGCTGAAACTCTGTTCTACTCAAAGCTCAGAATCTTCATCTTCATCAAAGCTCACTACATTGCTGTTGTAATATATTAGTGAGATTAAGCTTAAAACGTTAAGAGAAATATCACAGTTTGTGATTATAGCTTTTAAGAAGCAATTGTAATACTCTTAGAATTGATTACATTAAGTTGTAAGGAACTAGAGTGATCGTGTGGATCAGTATACTCTAGGAAGTCTTAGAGGTTATCTAAGCAGGTTGTAACTAGAGTGATCGTGTGGATCAGTATACTCTAGAAAGTCTTAGAGGGTATCTAAGCAGTTGTTCCTGGAGTGATCAGTGTGTGATCAGAAGACTCTGGAAGACTTAGTTGCTGACTAAGTGGAGAACCATTGTAATCCGTGTGATTAGTGGATTAAATCCTCAGTTGAGGTAAATCATCTCTGCGGGGGTGGACTGGAGTAGTTTAGTTAACAACGAACCAGGATAAAAATAACTGTGCAATTTATTTTTATCTGTCAAGTTTTTAAAGCTACACTTATTCAAACCCCCCCTTTCTAAGTGTTTTTCTATCCTTCAGACTATGGGGGATAATTGGTGGCTGTTGTTAGAAGGGGTGAGAATAATCAAACATTTTCAATTGCTTCTGATTAAGGACTTGCAAGCCATAAATAATAAGCTCCATAAATAATAGGCAATATGTTTTCATCTCTGACCTACAAAAGATACAGAGCCTGTAATAGTGTGTTTTTATAGTCATGTGTTTTTATTTCAGACTTGTATTATTGTATTATGTTTGTATTGTTTTACGGGGACTTGTCCCAGCAGTTTAAGGTACCCATGCACATGTTGAGAAGCGCCTTTGTGTTGTGCATTTGTATGAGAAATGGGAAGAAAAGTTCCCTTGGATGACTTTGAAAGGAACTACGTGGAGTGCAGCAAGGGCTACTACAATTCCGGCATGGGAGAGGGCAATGTTAAGGATGAAAACATTGAATGAGGCTTCCACGAAATAAATTAAGGATGTAATTGCACTTTTTGGAGCAAATCACACTGTAAGACCTATTCTAAGTGTGATATACATGTAAACAATATGTGTGAGGCATTTAACAGAGCAATCTTAGAGCATAAAGACAAACCAATTATCACTTTGTTAGAGGGGATTAAACATTATCTCACTAAAAGGATTGCTACTCAGATGGAAATGATGCACAAGTATGCTAGAGATATATGAAGGTAGAGAAAAACACAAGAAAATGGGGGCTTGAATTGGGTTTTCAAAACTTTGCCCTTCTTCAAAAAATATTTGTTTAGATAAACATTAGCGTATGCAATAAAGAGAAAGATGACACATGAATTTATCCAGGTTCCCCTTAGAAAAGGTTAGTCCGGTCCACCCGCCAAGGTGATTTTGCCTTAGAAAAGGACTTAATCCACTAATCATAGAAATGATTACAATTGCACGGGCCAACTGCCGGTGACTAACAACAAAACATTGATCCATTCTATTATTGATCTCTTAAGAATTCTTATCCACCTGGTCCCCTAAGAAATATAACAATCAACAACTCCTTTAAGAATTTTGATCCAACTGGTCCCCTAAAGAAGATTTTCCATGATGACAACCAATCACCGTCTTCTTGAGTATATAGATGCTTCTAAAAATCATATTACACAAATATTTAAGTACATGCAACACAAAAGTGTTAAGCAAGATATGAGCAACAGATCCTTGCTTTTACAAGATTCTACAAAGATGTTTTTTTATACAAGTTGATTTGCATCTTGTAGTAATCTTCTTCTCTTCGTTTTCTTGTCCTCTTCAGCTTCAGCTTCATAACGTTGCAACAACTTGTGCTTTGCTTTGATTGAGCTTCAGCTTCTTCTCATTAATGTAGCATTGCAGCTTTAGCATTTGCGACAGACAACCTCTCCAACTTTTGGAATTTTCACTAGCAGCATCTTCAGCTCTTATAGTAGCAATCCATAGCTTTGGCTATTTGGGTAACATCATATTTGGCTGTTCACCTTCGAGTAAAATTTCTTCTGAAGTCTTGATCTTCATTTATAGTCTTCAGAGAAAGAAAAGTTGAGAGGATAGAAGAGTCTTTTTTTAAAAGCCAACGATAACTTAATTTCCTACAGATATAAGTGAGGTGTTGGATAGTATAACACATTAATTCCTTAGCCCGTAGCTTGCAGCTTTGACGTGATGGCGTAGAAGACAACTTTTTGAATAGTACAAACGTTTTGATATGTGTGAGTTGTTGAGAAGACCGTTGTACTGAATATTCTTAAGAAAGTTTATTGATCTTATCTTCAAATGATGTACTTCTAATTCTGAAGTTGTAAGCTTGGAAGAGATCCCTTTCGTTTCTTTTGTTCTTCTGATGATGTATCTGATGAGTAGTTCAAAAACTACTTTGTTGGGATAGCATAAGTACACCAAAATTAAATATGAGCAGAACTTTGTCTTTAAGAAATAATGACAACATCCTTTCTGAAGTACGACGCATAACTTCCTAGATCAAATATGTATCTAAAGAGATAACTGATTTGAGAGTGAGACAACACGAGTAATACAAGCAATAATATTAGAGTACTTTCATAATAGAACAATGTCTTTAGATAATAGTGCAACAACATATCTGAGGAACACGTCTAGATATCTGAGAAAGATTCGTCAACTAAACTGTATTTCTGATTTGATCCTTGTCAGCTAATCTTTGACCATGTCTTCAAAGTAATGAGCAACAACTCTTCTGACGAATATATCTTTGACATCTGGTCTTGAAGTGACAACTTGCATTTGATGTGGACTTTGATTCTGATCTGAAGCAACAACTTCTTGTAGACCTTGTTTCTTTTGAAGACACTTGAGACTTCTAAAACAGGAGCTTGTAGAGAAGTATATTGGAGATCCTTTTTTCTGATTGACATTCAACATTCTATAGAACTACTGATATTCCTACAAAAATGAAAGAGAGTAGTCTTTCTAACGACAACATTTCTGATGATTCTTAAGACAACTATCCTAAATCATACAGAGCTTTCTGATCTACACACTCAAAAGAACATTAGAAATAAAATTGTTTACATATTAAATATATGTGTTGTTATCATCAAAACTTAGAGATGAAGTGTAGAAACAAATCTTGTTCTAACAATATATGCCCTAAGATCCAATTGATACTTGAAAAAATAAGACACTTGCGTAAGGTTGGGCTCCTACATGGCATGGTGACGATGATATGGTCATTTTGGAGTAACCAGTGGGAATGAAACCTATTGTGTAAATCTCAAACTAGGTAATTGTGCATGTAGAAAATGAGAGTTGATTGAGATCCCTTGCATCCATGTTATCACATGTATGTGGCGCAAAAAAAAAACACCAGAGGACCATGTATCAGATTATTACATGTTTGTTTCATATGTATTTGATTATGTACTATATTCATTTAATCATAACTATGTGCTTATGTGGTGTAATTATGTGCAGGAAAGTTGTGTTTTCAATACACTTATTCAAATATCTTCTACACAACTAATGAGCCATAATTATGCCCTTTAGATGGGCAATTAGAAATCAATCTGCCATTGACGAGAATGGCAATTGGACGCCCCAAAAAATTGAGGAAAAAGACAAATGATGAGCCTACAAATCCACATGTGCTGCCTAGAAATTTTTCCACAATTACATGCCATAAGTGTGGAGCACTTGGTCACAACCTGAGAAAGTGCAAGGAAAAGAGAGTTACAGATAGAGCCATATCAAAGGGTGAAGATAAGGATAAGAAGGCAAATGCAACCAATACCAAAAGCAATACCAAGACAAAGACAAAGACTAAGGCCAAGAAGACAAAGTCAACCACTGTAACTAAAGTAGGAATTTCATCATATGGACCACCTTCTTATCAACCATCTCAATAATAGTTTTAGGATGATCAAGTTGTTATTTTGTAATGTCTGTTTTCTGCCATGACCAAGTTGTTATTTTTCTATGTTTAAGAACAAGTTGTATGTGGTTGATATTTATGATATTTTGTGCAATGTTTAAGAACAAGTTATATGAACAAGATGTTACTGATTTTTTGGTGAAATGTTTATGAACAAGGGTTAGAATCGGTCCATGATGGCATCAATGGAAATTCGAGTCCAAATTTGCATTCATTTCGAAATGAATGACTAAGAGATTGATTGCTAGATTTCGAGCATTGAGACACAGTTACTTGCGTTAATCAGGTGGAAACGAAATGCAAGGAGATGAAAACAAGATCTAGGGTCTGTTTCGTATGAAAGGGGATGAACACGATGATGAGAAGGAACGCTTTACGATTCTATTTTTATAATTAATAATAATGATATAAATTATATTTTCATTTTAAAATCAGATTAATCATAAAAAAGTTTTAATAATATAAATTTAATGACATGGCAAAATCATTTAGTAAGTGGTGCTAATTTTAATGTGTCATGTCATACGTTTGGCTGAGAAGTGAAATGGGACCGCCAAAAAATACAGAATATGATAAAGAGATTAGGGGTGCTCAAAACCAAACCAACCCAATAGAAAACCGCAAACCAAACCAAACCAAACCAAAACCGCAAAAAAACGCATTTGGTTCGGATTAGTTTGGGTCATTTTTTAACAAAATCGCACGGTTCGGTTCGGTTTGCGGTTTGTATTTTGTAAACCGAACCAAACCGAATCAAACCGCATTATGTTACAACCTAACTTTTACTTAACTCACATTCAACCCAAACTTAAATCTATTATACCTTAACCTTATGATTACGAACAATTTTCTGATATTTACGCATGATTTTAGTCTCGATCTTCTCAAGTCTCTAATAGCATTATCGTGCATTCTTTGCCACATAAATTTTCCCTCTTTTTCTATAATCTCTACTCTCTTATATTCTTTCTTTTTCACCTTCTCATTTTTATGCAAATGTTCCCTATTTCAGTTTCGTTTTTATCGCACATCTTCTTCTCTAATCTCTTTACTCTTTTGTTTTTTTTTCTTTTTCACCTTCACTAATCTCTCGTCTCTTCTATTTTTTTTGTTTCATTCTAATAATTTTTATATTGTTTTATACTATTTTTTATGTTTATTATTTCACTTTTGTCTAATTTAATTTTTACATATTAAATAAAAAGTTGTTGTCAAAATATGACGAGTTTTGTTGTTATTTGATAGTGTATGAATGTCTAAATACAAAGTTATGTTGTCATCTATATATATATATATATATATATATATATATATATATATATATATATATATATATATATATATATATATATATATATATATATATATATATGTATGGTTCAATAAAATATTTTGTAAAAAACCGAACCAACCGAACCGAACCAAACTGCATTAGTTTGGTTTGGTTTGGTTCAGATTTTTTTTAAAAGTCAACCGAACCAAACCAAACCGCACGGTTTTTTATCTTGCGGTTCGGATGATTTTTTTGATCAAAACCGCACCGCGAACACCCCTAAAAGAGATACATAATAATTGTTATTTCAAAGGGGTACTAAAAAGTAAGAGTGACAAAACGGGTCGACCCGCTTGGCTCGGCATTTTTTTTGCGGCCTGAGCTGAGGTTTTCTAGACAAGAGCATAAATTAGTGCAGAGACCTCTGCGAAGTCTTTACCGTCCGAAATTGATAACCCACGACTATGATCGTATTCAGTGGGATTACTCAGGGAAAGAAGAAAACCATCTGCAGATACATAACTTATTTACTAAAGTAGTAGTAGCCGTTAGGACATTGAAAATATATTGAATTGATTGAGTTTTTTCGAAATAGGATAGAGGCCAGATTGCTGTTCTAGGAGAAGTTGGGATTCAAGGAAGCCCGAAAGACTTACTAAGATGAGCACAACCTTACATTAATTATGAGGAAAATCTCTTAGCCATAGAAAATCAATTTTTTCTGTCTAAGTCCCGCTTCTATTTCTTATCACTACTAACTTCTATCATAAAAACATTATAGAATTTGTTTGATTAAACAGATTTTGAATTAGATTAAATTTTTCCACTTTGTATTGAATTCTAATTAAGGCGCTATAAAATAACACACATTATGAGTTAAAAATAATTAAAAAATAATATAAAACATAATAAAAATGATATAATTGTGGAATGTTATCATATACACAATTTTTTCTTGCACTATGTAGTCATGTTGAGCAAACTGAAGAGGATGACATGAGAAATAAAAATAAGGTAATGGAATATTCCCCCTCAAAATCGAAGTTATATTTTTGAAATTAAAATTAATAAAATAGTAAATAATAGAAATCTCATAAGTGAAATCTTTATCTCTCTGTTCGAAAGAAAATTAGTAATAAAAATTAATAGGAAAAAAAAAATTTCTAAGTAATTTAATATATTATTTTTGCCAATTTTTGGTATAAGTTATTTTTACAATTCTTAGAGAAAAATTATCTGATTCAATATTTATACACCTTTGTTGTAATGATTGAATTATATAATTGAGTTATTTGAGTAAATTATATGATTTGAATGTTTGACTCGACCATCTATTCCTTAACTACCTCAAAATTGTATCCTCAAAATTGAGATTCATATATATTTGATTATTTGCTCAAAGAGGAGTGCTAGCAACACTCTCTTTTCAACACTCTCTCAAACACTCACTTTTTTATTGGTTGAAACATGTGTGGGTCCCTCACTTTGAAAATAGGTCCCACATAAAGTGGTAGGATCCACACATGTTTCAACCAATAAGAGAGTGAGTGTTTGAGAGAGTGTTGAAAAGAGAGTGTTCTTAGCATTTCTCTTTGCTCAAATTATATCCTCAAAATTGAGATTCATATATATTTTTTCAATATTCTTTCATGGCTCATCTTAATGTATTATATTGGAGCAATTGGAATATACACAACACATCCAAATATTCACTTAGATGAGAAGTGGTAGAATAAATTAGGGAGGACTAAAATATATTATCTTGTTGACTTTATGCAAATAAATATTTTAATACCATACTTTGGGTGTTTCAAATATATAATTTAGAATTGATGATCTCATCAGTATCAACCATATAATTAATTTTAGACGTCTAAAGAATGGATCTTCAGGTCCATTTTCTTTTTATAAAAATATGCTACAAGATGTTTAATATAGAATTTAATAATATATGTGATACTTGTCAAGAAAAATTTGAAAAATTCAAAAATTGAGATCTTAGTCTAAAAAAACAACTTCATAAATTTCTGGTGTGAGTAGACAATAAATATTCGCATGATATTTGAATTGATGCAATAATTAATGTTATGAAAAACTCAATTTTTTAGAATTTTATTTTCCTTTAGAAACACAAATTTTATTGGATTGAAGAAACTTCTGGTTCTTCAATATTAGTTTTCAAATTATAATACATCTTCATGATATTTTATTTGAGAAAATAATTTCATAAACTTCTGGTTGTGAGTAGACAACAAACATATGTATGATCTTTTAGTCGATACAAAAATTAATATCGTAAAATATTTAAATTGTCTACATGATTGGTGTATTGATTCATAAATATCACCTTACATATTTTATATAAAAACTCAACTTATAAAAAATTTAATTTCCTTTAGGAACATACAAAACTTATTGAATTAAAGAAACTTCAGGTTCTTTAATATAAATTTTCGCATCATAATACATTTGAGAAGACCTAACCGAGAAGACCTAACCGATTTTTTCAACAAAACACTTAAGTGTGACTTGTAAACTTCTGGTTTACAATAATACATATGGTTGTATTCTTCTAATTTGTGTCAATCATTAATAAATAATAAAATCACTTGTATAAAACATATTCATATAAATTGATGACATACAATTTAATTACATTTTTGACATTTAAATACACGGTTTCTAAATTTTGCTAATAATCACATAGTACTTTATAATAACACAAATTAATAATAAATTGATAACATCTAATTATCAAATAAATAATTGTCACTTGAAATAGAATCCGATACAAATGAGAGATTAAGTGTGCATAGTATTGAATGAGAGAATTTGAGAGAAGAAGATAATTTGTTGAATGTTATTTGGTTCATTTTCAAGTGAGGCACAAATGCCTTTAAATACAACTATCAAAGCTACATAAAGTAAACTACTCTTTAAAATAAACTAATAATTTAATGCTTAATTCTGGTAAGAGATGTTTTATATGTTGTTCAGGAACAATATAAGAAATTCAATATTTTTTGATCCTTTAGGGATGTTTGATAGATTCTCCAAGAACTATATGTAAACTCATTACTATCCTTCAGGAATATATGTTAAGTTCTTCAAGAACTATATAACAAACTCATTGTTTTGTGATCCTTCACGAATTATTTGATAATTTAGGCTAAATACCCTTTTTCGTCCCTTATCTTGTACTCGTGGTCCAGTTTGGTCCCTTAACTTTTAAAAAGACCGTTTTGATCCTTCAACTTTTTCAAAACAATTCATGTTAGTCCTTTCCGTCCATTCTGTTAGTCAAAGTCAAATTATAAGCCCAGGTGACACTGACATCCACTGCCACGTGGTTCAGGCGAATTTTGTGACTGATTAACAATGGAAAGATTAATGGAAAGATTTGTTTCTGGGTTTTAATTAAGTTCTTCATCTTCTTTCCTAATTTTGGTCAAATTAAAAATGTTAGTAAAACTTAATCAAACAACACAATGACATTGCAGAAACATTTTGGTTGAGGGTATTGATTTATTTGGTAACCTTTTCTAAAGTCTTCTTCGGATTCTAATCCATGACATTGCAAATGAACAAGAAGAAACAAGAAGAAGCATAAACATCTTGATGAACACCTTTCTTAAATTTTTTGGTTTTGATGCTCACATAGTTCACTTTATTCTATATAAAAAAGCCAAAAAAATTGCAATGCTCACAAATGCTCATAGACATGCCTATACACATCATATAAGCTAAACAACACACATACAAAAAAAAACTAGAACCAGCTCCATCAAAACAATACACAAGATTCTGCTAAAAATTAAAAACCTAGAAATTTCAATTTGTCAAATTAAACACCAGATTCCCATATCAAAACCCCGACATCTCTATTACTACTTTCTCCAATCTCAAAATCTCAACAGTCAAAACCTCAACAAATTGCCATTAAGTGAGTTTACGAATCAAGATCCGGAATTTTTTGTGTTTTTAATGGAAAACCCATATAATGGGTAGAGAAAGTGAGTCTTCTCTCAAAAGCTTCTTTCATGAATCTGTAACTATTTTAAATTTAGATGAGTATCGATTCCAGATCTGGAAGTTCTTGTGATTTTTCATTTGATTTGGGATATGGAGAAAATTAGTTTTTTGATGGATCTGGGGGTGATTTTTAATATGAACCTTAGTAAAGGAATATGTGTTGTTTGATTAACTAATATGTGTTGTAATAATCCCATTGTTGCTGAGTCAAGTTTTCCACAAATTATTTTTGTATTCTTGCTACTGGCCAATGTCTTCGTACTTCAGTAACAAATTAAACTTTGAAAAATATCTAACAACTTTGAACAATATATATTGCACCTTCGGTGAGATATATTGGCTAATAATTTAAGAAGATCATACCTATTTAACCAAACATGCGGATTTTTGTTTATGAAATGAAGTTGGATGCATAAATAATTTGTTGGGTTTGAGGAATTTTGTGGGTTTTCATTTATTTTAGTTTTAGGGATGAAGAACATTAATGAAAATTCAGAAAAATAAATTTAGTGACGGATTTTCGGTCTCCAAAGTCGTCACAAAAATTAAAAGTTACACGTAGCGACTAATTGACGACGTTAGTGAAATTTGGACGGAAAGGATTAACGTGATACGTTTTGAAAATATGAGGGATCAAAATGGTCTTTTTAAAAGTTAAGGGGCCAAACTGGACCCTGAATCAAAGATAAGGGACGAAAAATGGTATTTAGCCGATAATTTAATAAGATTTAATATTGAAATTCAACACGGGTAATGAAAAAGAATAAAATAATATTACCTATGATATTTAGGGCTTCAATTTTTTTCTTTTCAAGTTTGGTAGAGTTTCGTGCTGATAACGTTTTACAAAATAAGAAGAAAGAAGATAAAAGAGAAGAGAGAAAGATAAAATAATTCTGTATTATTTATTTGGTTTATCTTTTTACAATGAGATTGGTCCTATTTATATTATTATAAATAAGGAATAAAGTTATTAGGAGACAATCATCCCATTATATATATATATATATATATATATATATATATATATATATATATATATATATATATATATATATATATATATATATATATATATATATATATATATATATATATATATATATATATATATATATATATATATATATATATATATATATATGGGTTTTTCTAACCTATGCAACCTTGCATAGGATAAGAGACAATTAATAAACTATTTCTTTCCATATAAATTATCATATTTATATTTATTTATGTTCATCCATTAATTGGGTAGGAGAGAGAAAATATAAAAAATTACTTTTCAAAAGAAAAATAATTAATATGATAATTTATATGGAAAGAAATAGTTTATTAATTGTCTCTTATCCTATGCAAGGTTGCATAGGTTAGAAAAACCCTATATATATATATATATATATATATATATATATATATATATATATATATATATATATATATATATATATATATATATATATATATATATATATATATATATATATATATATATATATATATATATAAAAGGAGGGTTATATTTAGTAAGTTATTATAACTTACTCCAAATCTAGACCATTGATTCTTTTCAATCTAATGGTTAAAAATAATAAGTAATAATTTTCTCTCTCCACATTTAATTACTTATTATTTTTAACCACTAGATTGAAAATAATCAATGGTCTAGATTTGGAGTAAGTTATAATAACTTACTCCTGGAGTAAATATAACCCTCCTTTATATATATATATATATATATATATATATATATATATATATATATATATATATATATATATATATATATATATATATATATATATATATATATATATATATATATATATATATATATATATATATATATATATATATATATA
This sequence comes from Vicia villosa, assembly GCF_029867415.1. Classification (NCBI taxonomy): domain Eukaryota; kingdom Viridiplantae; phylum Streptophyta; class Magnoliopsida; order Fabales; family Fabaceae; genus Vicia; species Vicia villosa. The sequence goes on along the minus strand of NC_081180.1, from coordinate 27,451,656 downwards.
TATATATAAGGGATCAAATTACACCGAAGAGTTATATCACGAGTTACACTCGCTCGTAATTTTATTTTGAATAAATATTTTTTAAAATCAACCGTTGGATTGAAACATAATATCATATAGATCGTACATATGGAATTTGAGATTAATCTATAATGATTTACTATGTCATTCAACTACATCAAAGTTAACGTTATATGCAAGTTCGTTTATATATATATATATATATATATATATATATATATATATATATATATATATATATATATATATATATATATATATATATATTCGGTTTCTATTCACTTTCAATAATACCAAACAACTAAAAAGTCATCTGACTTTCTCTTTATTTTTGTTCATTAATTTTTTTTTGTCTTTGCTGTCACTTTCTTGTCTAATCCAAACACAACCTAAATTAGGGGTGTTCGTGGTGCGGTTTGAGCGTTTTTTACATAAAAAATCATCCAAACCGCAAGAGAATAAAGTGTGCGGTTCGGTTTGGTTTGCTTGAATTTTTGAAATAAAACCTAACCAAACCAATGCGGTTTGGATTAGTTTGGTTGGTTCAGTTTTTTTACAAAAATTTATTGAGCCATACATACATATATAGATGACAACATAACTTTGTATATATTCATTTATACATTATCAAATAATAACAAAATTCATCATATTTGGATAACAACTTTCCTTTTAATATATAAAAATAAAATTAGATAAAAGTGGAATAAAAAATATAAAATAGTAGCATAAACAATATCAAAAATATTATAATGAAGTAGAAAAAAAGATGAGATGAAAGGTTAAAGAAGATGAAAAAGAAAGAGCAAAAGAGTTAAGAGATTAGATAAGAAGAGGAACATTAAAAACATAATTCCAAGAGAGAATAGTAGAATAAAAATAATAAGATGAAAGAGAGAGAATTTAAAAGATGAGTGATATATACTTGAAAAAGAAGATGAGAAGAAGACACAATACCGCTAGGAGAGATTTAAGAAGACCTAAATTGAAACCTTAAGTGTGAGGAAAACAAAATCATTTGTAATCATAAGGCTAGGGCATAATAGATTTAAGTTTGAATTGAATATAAGTTAATTGAAGTTTGGGAGTTTTAGCATAATGCAGTTTGTTTTGGTTTGTAAAATACAAACCGCAAACCGAATCAAACCGCGCGGTTTGTTAAAAAATGGCTCAAACACATCCGAACCAAATGTGGTTTTTTGCGATTTCGGTTTGATTTGGTTTGAGATTTTCCATTGGGCCGGTTTGGTTTTGAACACGCCTAACCTAAATACTAGTAAAATTTGCCAAAGGTTTTATAATTTGGAATTAGGGTTGTAGAAAAGGTTGGTTTACTCGTTGCGTACAGAAGGAAGAATTCTCAACAATGAAGGAGAAGACTTTGTATCTTCCCCATGAACTGATTATTCAAATCTTACTAAGGTTACCAGTCAAATCTCTTGTACGCTTCAAATGCGTTTGTAAGTTATGGTTTTCTCTCATCGCTGATTCCGATTTTGCAAATTCACACTTTAAACTCACAGCCGTAACACACGGCCGTAGAATTATGTTCATTTCGACTCTCTTTCACGAATCTCGATCTATAGATTTTGAAACATCTCTTAACCACTATTCTAGATCGATCAACCTTGATTTTTTGCGTCACCATTCCTTATCTAATTTTATTATTGAAATGAAAAGTTCATGTAGAGGCTTTATATTTTTGAACTTTTCTTCAAAAATCTTTCTATGGAATCCCTCCACAGGAGTTCACAAAAAGATACCTCCTAATGTTTCCAATTTAGATACTGATTTCTTTTATCTATATGGTTTTGGGTATGACCACTCAAAAGATGATTACTTGGTGGTTTCAATGTTATGTGATTTAAGTACCGACTTTGCTGACATTTCATCCCATTTGAACATTTTTTCATCGAGAGCTAATACATGGAAACAAATTGAGTGTAATGCATTGTTGAACTATAGTCACTTTCCTTACTTGGACAACTCTTTTTATGATCAGAGAGTAGGGTTTCTCTGTAATGGGGCTCTGCATTGGTTGGCTGTTCATGATGGTTTAAACAGCTATGTTATTTTAGCCTTTCTGTAAACATGCAACACTGCTGAAGAAATTCATGGAGATATCAATGCAGCCATTGATGAGTAGTTTAAGCTTGCATGAGAATAGAGAAGAAAGAAGGAATCAATGTTTTGTTATCTCAATCTCAATCTGTTATTACAGTTACATCCACTATATATAGCTAGCTAGTAACAACCCTAACTAACTATCCACTAATCACAAAACAGAAAAAACTGACATAACTAACTTTCTAAGTTAGTTAGTAACTCCAGCTGGTGCAATAATATCCTGTTCATCCTGTTCATCCTTCACAGCCCCCCTCAAGTTGGAATGAATGTCGATCATGCCAAGCTTGGACTGAAGAATGTTGAAGGGACCCGGGTGGAGAGATTTAGTGAATATGTCTGCAACTTGCTCTTGTGTGGTCACGGGCATGAGGTGAATGAGACCAACCAACACCTTTTCACGTACGACATGGCAATGAATCTCGATGTGCTTCGTTCTTTTGTGAAAGACAGGGTTGGCAGCAATGTGCATAGCGGACTTGTTGTCAGAATAAAAGATAATAGGCATAGGATGATGGAGCTGGAAATCATGAAGGAGTGACATGAGCCAAATGCCCTCGCATGTAGCATGTGCTAAAGCACGGTATTCTGCTTCGGATGAAGATCTGGAGATGACGGCCTGTTTCTTACTTTTCCAACTAATAAGTGAATCACCAAGAAAGAAACAAGTACCAGAAGTGGATCTACGAGTATCGGGACAAGCACCCCAATCAGAATCCGAAAAACCTGTGAGACGTAAGGCAGAGGATGATTTGAAAAGAAGTCCTTGACCAGGATTGTTCTTAAGATATTTCAAGACATGTAAGCCAGCTAACATATGCTTGTCAGTAGGAGCTTTGAGGAATTGGCTGAGTTTGCTTACAGCATAAGCTATCTCAGGCCTAGTGTGAGTAAGATATAGCAATCGACCAAGTAACCTCCTATAAGCAGTAGGCTCAGAAATAGGAGCACCAAATGATTTGTGAAGTTGCAGATGGGGCTGCATGGGAGTAGCACATGGCTTTGAGCCTAATAATCCAGCATCCTGTATGAGATCGAGGGCATATTTGCGTTGGCAAATGGAAATGCCAAGAGCACTACGAGCAACTTCAAAGCCTAGAAAATATTTCAGGGTGCCCAGATCCTTGATACTAAACTTAGCATCCAATAAGGCTTTGATTTGTTGAATCTCGTGAAGATCAATTCCTCCAAGGACCAAATGATCGACATACACTAGAATGACTGTGAATCCAGAACTAGAAGCTTTGGTAAAGAGTGAATAATCTGCCTTGGATTGAATGAAACCAGAACTGATGAGAGTGTCAGATAATTTTGTGTTCCACTGCCTGCTTGCTTGTTTTAGCCCATAAAGGGATCTCTGCAGCTTGCATACAAGATTTGCGTGTGGGAGTTCAAGGCCAAGAGGAGATTTCATATAGACCTCTTCATGAAGATCCCCATGAAGGAATGCTGTGTTGACATCTAATTGGAATAAGGGCCAATTGTGAACAAATGCAATAGCTAGAAGAACTCTAATGGTAGTCATCTTCACCACTGGACTGAATGTATCAGTATAATCCAAGCCTTCTGTTTGAGTAAAGCCCTTAGCCACCAAACGCGCTTTATATCGTTCAATAGTCCCATTGGCATGTAGTTTGACCTTGAACACCCATTTACAACCAATAGCCTTTTTCTGTGGAGGTAATGATACAAGTTCCCATGTCTTGTTTTTAACCAAAGCATCCAACTCAGATTTGATAGCCTTGCTCCAATTAACATCACAAATAGCAGCCTCATATGTATATGGTTCATGAATGTTGGACAGGTTCAAAATGAAATGTTTGTGGTTATTAGATAAAAATTCATAAGTAAGCACAGAAGAGAGAGGATACTTACAAGTAGAAGATGATGCTGCCTCAGCTGAATTGGACATGGGGACTGTAGTAGACATGAGGTTGCAATGATAGTCCTTAAGGTATGAGGGAGGTTGTGCTATTCTAGAAGATTTCCTGATAGGTAACGCTGAGTCAGGTTGAGATAAAGGTTGTGTAACTCGGTGAACTGACTTTATAATCGGAATGTCGCGGTTAAGCATGAGTCGCCACCGACTTTTATTTTATCCAATCGGAAAGGCTAAAAGAACAGGAAAGACCTTTTTGAAAAGATTTTGAGTTCGGGGGGTAAGTTATACAAAGGGAAGGTGTAAGGCACCCTTTGCATCCATGGTTATCCATGGGCTCTTAATTGCTTAGCTTACTTTGTTTGAAATGTTTGATCTATTTGAAAAGCAGTGTGCGAATAGTAAAAGATTTTGTTTAAGGACTTTAGCTTGTAAATAAGCGTAGCCTTGTTTGAAATTGTTTTGAAATAGGAAGTGTGAAAAGTAAACCTTTGAAGAAGAACTTTAGCTTGTAAATAAGCGTAGTCTTTTGGAAAGTATTTGAAAATTAGCGGGAAAAAGAGTTTTGAATTTTGAATTTGAATTGAGCAAGCAATTAAGAGCAACTTACCCTAAGTTTAAAAAATTTGTTCTTTTAGCTTTTCGAGGCGAAAGGATCTATCCATACCATAAGAGGGCAGGAAGCCTTTCAATTGGATTTGAAGGGTCATCGAGTAATCGTTCACCACAAGACTATCCCATGCCATAAAGAGGGCAGGTAGTCTAAGGGAAGGATGTAATAGTCATTAATCTTTTTAGGCATCATGCGAGGATACCTTAGCAATTGGGACAATCATCATGTTTTTACCGAGGCAACTTCGAGGGACAGAATTGATGATAATGAACTTAGGGCAACGTTTTGTTTTGCTTTAGGTATCCTCGGAATCGAGGGACTTGACTATTTAGTACACTTAAAGGCAACAAGGCAACAGGCAACAAAGGCAACCAGAGGGATTACCCTAAAGGTGTGTGGGTGCAACATTCACGTGGTTAACTTCGATTACATTTATCTTGTAGTTAGGTGATCTATCGCTTGATTAATTAATCTTGTCACACCCTATATTACTAACCACGCAATAAAAATAATGATACAATATCACAATTTAAGTGCCTTCAAGGCCAAACAATACAACCAGTAAACAGTTACATAATAATGGGGGGAAGGGGACAATAAAACCAGCGGATCCCTTAATAGGGTTTGACATAAGTAATAATAAAACAAGGTTTTAGGATTACCGACATTCGTAGCTCTGGCGACTTGATGAACCTTTGGCTTTGAATGATGAAGGCTGATGGGCGGAGGTTTGCCTTAAGCAAGAAACATTGACTTTTATGAGAGGCGTGGCACGTAATCGGAGGATCTTGAAGTATCCCTGAAAATAGCACAAAGAAAAGGAAATTTTAGTGTATGAATGTTCTACAAACCCTTAGAAGGTTTGCAAACCCTGAACCTAAAAGGTTTGTTTAAGAAAACTTATCGTGACCCACAAGGTTTATAAGGCATAAAATGCCGTTAATGTAAAACACCTACCAGTAATCCTAAAAACTACTAAAGTTTATAAATGACTCGAGGTTAACAAACCAAAAGAAAACAAATGGTCAATATTATATATAAAGATAATAATTTGTCGGTTTAAAAATAAAAAACGAGTTTAAAAATAAAATATTTATAATATTACTATATAGAATTAACTCATTAACATTGATAGAAATAAAAAAACTTAATCTTTATTAAATAGAAAAAAAAGTATTTATTAGTATGTAAAAAGATTTAGAAAAAATAATAGTTTGGGTAAAAAAAATATAACAAATAAATAGTTAAAACCAAATTAAATGATAAAAAATAAAAACAATAAAAGAAAAGGAAACTCAGCTGGGCGTGTGATCCGGTGTGTTGCCTTCTTGAGGGTCCATGATGGGAATTCACGCTGGGACCTTTAGATCTGGAATTAAGAAGATCCAATGGCATGAACTGGCAGGTGTATCACGGTCCTATGTAGCCTCAGCGCACTGGATCATGCAAGCCATTTGTTATTATAAAAAATAAATAGAAACGGGGGCCACTGGGATTCGAACCCTTGCCTCGAGGGTCACCAATGAAGTCTCTCACCACCTGCACCGAATTGCTAATTTGAAAGAATAACATCCAGATAAATATAAGTAGCAAAACAAAATTTAAATGAAGAAAGTCAAAAGCGCTGCACGTGGGGCCCATGGCTGGAAGGCGGAACGAATCAACAGCGGAGAGAGAAGGGTCCTTTGTTTGACCAGCCAATTGGGATAGGAGGGAGGAATAAAATTTTTGACCAGCCACTAATGCTGCAACATGCGCATAAGCCAAAAGCCTCCTTACTGTTCATCTTCTTTGTGGAGCTCACCTGCGGATTTTATTGGGAATTTTCCTGCGGATTTACCCGCGGAAAAATCCTTCGAATCCCTGCAAAATCAAAAAAAACTCCAAAACGATATTAAACTAACGACATGGGCGCCCAGATCTACCATGTCGAGTCCCCTGAATCCAATGGTGGCCTTGTTTTGATCAGAAACACGCTACAACCATGAAGACGCGAGAGAGTTTCCTTTATGCCCTAACTATGGCAAATCTTGTCTCTGACGTCAAACCTCCAAACAAATGATTCTAAATGACTCTAATCATGGTTATGAACACATATATATGCATAGAATTCATTTAAATTGCATGTATTAAGAATTTGAAATTTGAAAAGTATGAACAAACCAAGGAAGGTGGACACGCAGGTTCTGAATCGTGAATGGCTTCAAGAATGACTGGGAATCGCTGCTGGTATCCTCAGGAACACGCTGCAATTCTTGAGGTTGTTTGAGATTGGCCCTCGGAGAAAATACGTTGTACCATAGCCTTTGAGATATTTTATTAGCTTTCAAACCCTAGCTCTTTGGCAGCCAATTTTCGTCCCCTTTGATGTGTGAATGCTAAACTTATATATGAATGGTATTAGGGTTTGAAAAAGGAACTTGAATCATGAGATTGATGAGAGAAAATATTTGAAGATAATTTGATTGGAAAATCAACATAAAACTTCCATAATTGGCTCAATCTTTCTTTAAGCAAAAATATTATATTAAATTGACCCCCAAGAATGGTTATTTGATTGAAAAATCAAATCATGCATCAATTTTGATTTTATTTTATTTTTCTTTGATTTAAATTGAATAAAAACCAAATAAATAATAAAATATAAATCCAAGCCAAGTATGAACGAATTTTGCTAGTCTCCAAGGTGAATCTTGGGCCTTCATATGATCCAAAACAAAGCCCCATAATTTATTTCCTCATTTTTGGTATTTTACTTAATTTATTTTGCATTTAAATGAATAAAATTCAAATAAATAAAAATAAAAAGCCAAAAATATGAGAATGGTTTTATACGTTCTTATTTGGGTCACATATATGTTTGAAGTCCAGAACCTAAGCCCATTAGCTAAAAAACACAAAATTGTTCGATTATGGTTTCATGCACTTCTTGACATTTGACCAACTTTTGAGCCTCATATCTCCTTCAATATTGATCATGTGAAAGTGTTCTTGGATTTTTTAGCTTGTAAATAAGCGTAGCCTTGTTTGAAATTGTTTTGAAATAGGAAGTGTGAAAAGTAAACCTTTGAAGAAGAACTTTAGCTTGTAAATAAGCGTAGTCTTTTGGAAAGTATTTGAAAATTAGCGGGAAAAAGAGTTTTGAATTTTGAATTTGAATTGAGCAAGCAATTAAGAGCAACTTACCCTAAGTTTAAAAAATTTGTTCTTTTAGCTTTTCGAGGCGAAAGGATCTATCCATACCATAAGAGGGCAGGAAGCCTTTCAATTGGATTTGAAGGGTCATCGAGTAATCGTTCACCACAAGACTATCCCATGCCATAAAGAGGGCAGGTAGTCTAAGGGAAGGATGTAATAGTCATTAATCTTTTTAGGCATTGATACCTTAGCAATTGGGACAATCATCATGTTTTTACCGAGGCAACTTCGAGGGACAGAATTGATGATAATGAACTTAGGGCAACGTTTTGTTTTGCTTTAGGTATCCTCGGAATCGAGGGACTTGACTATTTAGTACACTTAAAGGCAACAAGGCAACAGGCAACAAAGGCAACCAGAGGGATTACCCTAAAGGTGTGTGGGTGCAACATTCACGTGGTTAACTTCGATTACATTTATCTTGTAGTTAGGTGATCTATCGCTTGATTAATTAATCTTGTCACACCCTATATTACTAACCACGCAATAAAAATAATGATACAATATCACAATTTAAGTGCCTTCAAGGCCAAACAATACAACCAGTAAACAGTTACATAATAATGGGGGAAGGGGACAATAAAACCAGCGGATCCCTTAATAGGGTTTGACATAAGTAATAATAAAACAAGGTTTTAGGATTACCGACATTCGTAGCTCTGGCGACTTGATGAACCTTTGGCTTTGAATGATGAAGGCTGATGGGCGGAGGTTTGCCTTGAGCAAGAAACATTGACTTTTATGAGAGGCGTGGCACGTAATCGGAGGATCTTGAAGTATCCCTGAAAATAGCACAAAGAAAAGGAAATTTTAGTGTATGAATGTTCTACAAACCCTTAGAAGGTTTGCAAACCCTGAACCTAAAAGGTTTGTTTAAGAAAACTTATCGTGACCCACAAGGTTTATAAGGCATAAAATGCCGTTAATGTAAAACACCTACCAGTAATCCTAAAAACTACTAAAGTTTATAAATGACTCGAGGTTAACAAACCAAAAGAAAACAAATGGTCAATATTATATATAAAGATAATAATTTGTCGGTTTAAAAATAAAAAACGAGTTTAAAAATAAAATATTTATAATATTACTATATAGAATTAACTCATTAACATTGATAGAAATAAAAAAACTTAATCTTTATTAAATAGAAAAAAAAGTATTTATTAGTATGTAAAAAGATTTAGAAAAAATAATAGTTTGGGTAAAAAAATATAACAAATAAATAGTTAAAACCAAATTAAATGATAAAAAATAAAAACAATAAAAGAAAAGGAAACTCAGCTGGGCGTGTGATCCGGTGTGTTGCCTTCTTGAGGGTCCATGATGGGAATTCACGCTGGGACCTTTAGATCTGGAATTAAGAAGATCCAATGGCATGAACTGGCAGGTGTATCACGGTCCTATGTAGCCTCAGCGCACTGGATCATGCAAGCCATTTGTTATTATAAAAAATAAATAGAAACGGGGGCCACTGGGATTCGAACCCTTGCCTCGAGGGTCACCAATGAAGTCTCTCACCACCTGCACCGAATTGCTAATTTGAAAGAATAACATCCAGATAAATATAAGTAGCAAAACAAAATTTAAATGAAGAAAGTCAAAAGCGCTGCACGTGGGGCCCATGGCTGGAAGGCGGAACGAATCAACAGCGGAGAGAGAAGGGTCCTTTGTTTGACCAGCCAATTGGGATAGGAGGGAGGAATAAAATTTTTGACCAGCCACTAATGCTGCAACATGCGCATAAGCCAAAAGCCTCCTTACTGTTCATCTTCTTTGTGGAGCTCACCTGCGGATTTTATTGGGAATTTTCCTGCGGATTTACCCGCGGAAAAATCCTTCGAATCCCTGCAAAATCAAAAAAAACTCCAAAACGATATTAAACTAACGACATGGGCGCCCAGATCTACCATGTCGAGTCCCCTGAATCCAATGGTGGCCTTGTTTTGATCAGAAACACGCTACAACCATGAAGACGCGAGAGAGTTTCCTTTATGCCCTAACTATGGCAAATCTTGTCTCTGACGTCAAACCTCCAAACAAATGATTCTAAATGACTCTAATCATGGTTATGAACACATATATATGCATAGAATTCATTTAAATTGCATGTATTAAGAATTTGAAATTTGAAAAGTATGAACAAACCAAGGAAGGTGGACACGCAGGTTCTGAATCGTGAATGGCTTCAAGAATGACTGGGAATCGCTGCTGGTATCCTCAGGAACACGCTGCAATTCTTGAGGTTGTTTGAGATTGGCCCTCGGAGAAAATACGTTGTACCATAGCCTTTGAGATATTTTATTAGCTTTCAAACCCTAGCTCTTTGGCAGCCAATTTTCGTCCCCTTTGATGTGTGAATGCTAAACTTATATATGAATGGTATTAGGGTTTGAAAAAGGAACTTGAATCATGAGATTGATGAGAGAAAATATTTGAAGATAATTTGATTGGAAAATCAACATAAAACTTCCATAATTGGCTCAATCTTTCTTTAAGCAAAAATATTATATTAAATTGACCCCCAAGAATGGTTATTTGATTGAAAAATCAAATCATGCATCAATTTTGATTTTATTTTATTTTTCTTTGATTTAAATTGAATAAAAACCAAATAAATAATAAAATATAAATCCAAGCCAAGTATGAACGAATTTTGCTAGTCTCCAAGGTGAATCTTGGGCCTTCATATGATCCAAAACAAAGCCCCATAATTTATTTCCTCATTTTTGGTATTTTACTTAATTTATTTTGCATTTAAATGAATAAAATTCAAATAAATAAAAATAAAAAGCCAAAAATATGAGAATGGTTTTATACGTTCTTATTTGGGTCACATATATGTTTGAAGTCCAGAACCTAAGCCCATTAGCTAAAAAACACAAAATTGTTCGATTATGGTTTCATGCACTTCTTGACATTTGACCAACTTTTGAGCCTCATATCTCCTTCAATATTGATCATGTGAAAGTGTTCTTGGATTTTTTAGAAAGCCAAAGGAGTCCTCTAAAGGCTCCTTTTGGTTTCATCTCAATTGAGTCTACCATGTCCAAGTTATGAGCTTTGAGAAAAAATGACTTTTTGCGATCTTTTAGAAGGACCTGTAATGTATTGGCTCATATCTCTCAAATGGTGCATTTTCAGACTTGGCATGTGAGAGACAAAATTGTAGAGAATTCAATTTCCTCCGAAATGAGCTTTGGATGGAAAATTTCTGATTTTCCATGTAGGAGTTATGGCTGGTCAAAGTTCAGTTGACTTTTCCTATAGAAAACCCTAATTTAGAAACCTTTTGATTTGTTGATGATTTTTTTTATCTTTCCTTGATGAACCATGATCAATTCTTGATCAAATGATGAATTATACTTCAATATGAGGATCTTGACAAAAAATTAAGAGTTTAGACTTTATTTTGACCATAGTTGACTTTTTAGGTTAACTTAGTCGACTGTTGACTTTCTGAACAATTGGGTGACCAATCCTTTGAATTGAGACTTGATACTTGGTATGAGGATCATTTGAATCATATGGGAGGCCATGGAGTCCATTGGAGGCATCAGAACCTGACTTTTCTTTGAGAAAGAGAAAACCCTAGTTGGAAGGCTGTTGTTTAGGAGAATGTATACTCAGTCGAGTATTGAGACTTTGATATTCGAATGAGCTTGAGTACGAAAATGTAATGGGCAAATTTTGGGGTATGACAGCTGCCCCTGTTCAATTATCTTAAACCTGAAGATGTAGAATGGTCTGCATGCCAGTCGGTATCTGAAGGTAGAAGATGATTGAACATAAGAATACCAAGAAATTTGCCCTATTTGAAGTAGGGACTTTTGTCAGAGATGGGCTTGTGGATGCCATCTGGTAGTTGAAGTCTGAGAAGATGTTGTTTGCGCGTTGATCGTGTCATTTACCGTTCGTAGTAAATGAATTAGATTCTTGGGAATTGATCGTGTCAGTACCGTTCGTGATACTTGAATTAGATCTTTTGTCGTGTCAGTACCGTTCGTAGTAGCTGAATTAGACTAGGAAAGTCACTGATCGTGTCTACACCGTTCGTGATGATAGAATTAGATCTCTGAGAGTTGATCGTGTCAGTACCGTTCGTAGTAACCGAATTAGATCTTAGAAGCAGTTGATCGTGTCCACACCGTTTGTGATGATGGAATTAGATCTTGGGGAGATAATCGCGTCTACATCGTTCGTGATGGTAGAATTAGATTCTCTTGTCGTGTCAGCACCGTTCGTAGTAACTGAATTAGACTTAGTTGGTCATTGATCGTGTCTACACCGTTCGTGATGATAGAATTAGATCTCTGAGCGTTGACCGTGTCAGTACCGTTCGTAGTAACTGAATTAGATCTTTGAAAGTGATCGTGTCATTACCGTTCGTGGTAAATGAATTAGATCTCTGAGAGTTGACCGTGTCAGTACCGTTCGTAGTAGCTGAATTAGATCTTGGAAAGTTGGAGATTTCGCTCATTTGTCGGTACCTGTATCCTGCAATGCAATGTCATGATGTATGTATTATAATGAGTCTCTCAAAATAAATGAGAAACTTTGTATGCTATGTATGAATTTTTATGAGGTAATGTATGCAAGGTGTGAATGTGAATATGATTTGCGAATATGCTTTATGTTGTCTTGATTGAGAAACTGAATCTCTATGCCTTTGTGATTTTGATGTCTAATTTTGTTTTGAAGATGCTCAGTTGGGAATTTATGATTCTTGCTTGGGGATGATCAGTAACTTGATGGACCCTGATTGGGGATTAGAGATATGAATAACCCTGTTTTGAAGAAGAGGAAAGTGTCGGGGAACCGGCAGTGTCGAAGAAGTAAACTCTGTTGGGGAGATATGTCTTTGTAGGACGAGTATTTTTGAAGATATCTTCTTAGTGATTACTCTGCGGGGATATGATCTTGCGAAATCAGTTTTGTGGGAAGACGCGGATATCTTGAATGTTGCCCCCAGTATTATAGTACTTACCATTCCTGGATTTGATTAGGACACGTCACTGAGTATTGGTCAAGATGTCGAACTGGACTTGCATAGATTTGCCCCAGTTAGTAGGAACTTTAGAAAGATTCGCCTCGCGAGGACTTTGTGAGATGTACACTATGGGCGATATGCCCCTAGTAATCATAGGCTCAAGACAATGCCCCATGTTGGTTGGAAATAGATTCAGATTTACTTGGATGCATGCCCCTGATTACTTTTGGCATCCTTGAGAGATTCTCGGAATCTTGACTGGATTGCCCCAGATTGATAGGGAAATAGTTTGAAACCTATTTGAGATGCCTGCCTTTGATTTTTTTTTGAGAGATTCTTTGAATCTTGACTGGATTGCCCCAGATTGATTGAGCAAAACGTGTCATGCCCCTTGGATTCTTGGAGTAATATTGTCTGTCGGGATAACTTTCAGTCATTAGTTGTACCCTGTGCAAGTTCTTTATGATGCTAACATTTGAAATTATGTAGCAGAATATGTTTAATAATGAATTCATGAGATGCAATGCATACGTCTGTCTTGAGTTTTTGAAAAAACATTAAAGCAAGAGATGTAAAAGTGTGTTATTTGTAAAACATGATATTTGTAACAACGTGATGTTTGTAAAAATGAAATATCGACTCAGCATTTGTGATAAACCTTAAGGAGTCAGGATACCTTTGTTGTGACAGTATGCTTTCGAACTAACCATGCTTCAGTTAGGACTTTCAAGGGTTGTAACGTGGCTTGGTTCACGGTTTTAAGAAACAAAGGATAAAGGCTCAAAATTTTATTATACCCACCCCTCTTCGTGATGTTCTTCAATCCTAAGCTCAGTTAATTCAACTTATGCATTCGGGTTCCGAGAGACTTTTGCACCTTTTGATAATGATGATGGTTCACAAGCAAAGAGCACTTTTTGAGACAGCAGTCACTTCTTCCTTTTGGTAGTTACAACATTGTGTTGTTCAGGAATTTATTGACTTCTCTTTTTTCATCTTTTTGATATCCCTAACTTTTGCCTGAACTGTCTATCTTGAGCTTACAGTCAGCGGGATGCCTTGATTTTTGCCTAAGTCACCTTTTTGATTTTTGACTTAGCAGGCTTTTCTTTGTATATGTTTTTTCCATCATCATTTTTTTTTTGAAAGATATTGACTGCCTTGCTTAATGTTTGATGAACCATTATTGGTTTTGATTAACATCTCTAACACTTCTTTGATGTGTGCGGATGAACGCTTGTGATTAAAATCTTTGTTGAAAGGTGTATTGAGTGATTCTCTTGAAATAGAATGCACCGCCAAATTAACTGAGGACTACCCTGCCCCAGGTTATGATCAAGAGTTTTAATTTAGTACAAGAAAGAAACTCCTACTTCTTAGGCTCAAAGGGGTTGACGAGGGATTAACATCCTTATATCTCCACTGTTTAGGAATTAAAACAATGCCTGTACATCGTCAGCATAGTCCGTTCAAAAGCATATTGTATGAGGTTGCGGTATCGTTTTCGTCATCCTCCCTTAAAAGGTATACAACTTTAGCAGGAGTTGAATATCACAAAACATATGCAAAGTAAAGACATAATTTAAAATGAGTGATAGCGAAATAATTAATTCAAGACAAACATATGCAATGCACTGATGATAATTATTAAAACAGATAATGTCTATCATGATTCGAATGTTTAAACAAACAAAAAAGAAATATGCAAATGAAAGTAGATCTAATGATCCAAAAGTTCATCCGTCTAGACGTCAATCCATCTTGTCATGACTAGGCATAGGAGCGGTGATCACCACAGGGGTTTCAGGAGAGTTAGATTTGATTTCTCCGACATTGATCAGATCTTGAATCTTATTCTTTAATGTCCAGCAATTGTTTATGTAATGTCCAAGACTGTTGGAATGGTACGCGCACCTCGCATTGGGTTTATAGTAGGTGTTAGAATTTGTTGGCTCGATTGCCCTGAGCATCTGGATCATATGAGTGAATTGATTGTTGTGACTCAGTTGTCGTGATTCCATTATCGTGACTCAGTTGTCGTGACTTCGTTGTCGTGATTTCATTATCGTGACTCAGTTGTCATGATTCCATTATCGTGACTCAGTTGTCGTGACTTCGTTGTCTTGACTCAGTTGTCTTGATTCCATTATCGTGACTCAGTTGTCGTGATTCCATTATCGTGACTCAGTTGTCGTGACTCCATTATCGTGACTCAGTTGTCGTGACTCAACTGTCGTGACTCAGTTGTCGTGGTCTTTTCTGATTTGAGTGTCATGATTAAATCTTTAATCGCACGCTTTAACGGTCTACCATCCTTTATACCATAACCAGGATTGTTCGAATAACAAGCGCATCTCACATTGTAATTGTACCCCAAGAATAGGAGTGCCTTCAATTCTTCTTGCCCCTTGGGTGAGTTCAGAATCAAAGTCTGGGATCGGATATTCCGAGCCTGGAGGTGTTTGACTGATTGCTCGAAATCCATTTATGATGAAGTAAACAACAAGGGAGGATGAGATACTTGTTGTGAGAAACCTGTTATGCGATGTTATAAATGCAAATGCAATAATTTTCAAGGATCTTTAGGCATTTAGTTAGTAACATTAGAAAATGATTTGGTCGCGCCTTTGTCTGAAGAAATCTGAACCTTGTCTTGGAACGTCTTTCTTTGAGAATCAAGCTCACCATATCGAGTGGGTCATCGCCTCTGATTCGGGATACTTCTGAATTTGAAAGTGCATGGCTAGAGGAAAATAAATCCTCTTGCCCCTTGTTAGGTGCTAAACCTTTGAATCGGAAGGTATGTGGCTGGAGGAAAATAAATCCTCTTGCCCCTGGCTAGGTACTGAGTCTTTGAATCGGAGGATATACGGCCAAAGGAAAATAAATCCTTTTGCCCCTTGACAGGTACGGTGTCTTTGATTTGGATGACAAATGGCCAGAGGAAAGTAAATCGTCTTGCCCCTAGATAGGAATTCCGTCCTTGATAAGAGCCCCTGAAATTGTGCGCCCTAAATCCCTAATATCCTTGAAAGGGTTAGTTAATATGATATGACGTCATGATGTCATGATGTTATGCGAATGAAGTTCATTTGACATAGTGTGAGATAGTAAGGACAAACAAGTCCTTTTAACACAACCTGCAAGGAAGCGAAGGTTAGTAGCAAACGCAAACAAGTCACGTAAGTCTCGCAAGTCACATAAGTCACACAATTTTTGGCTTAAGGCTTGCATGGAGTTTGATCAGGTGTCCTTCCCAAGGGTATTTCTATGGATAAGGAGATTTCAGCAACGGGTTCTACCGAGTTATCCAGAATTGTCAGCCCTTCTAAAGCACCCTCGGACATGATGCATTCGCACCATGCAATGATACTTTGAGAAAGGACCTATCTGAATTGTAGCATCGGGTAGCGACTAGTTCTTAACATTTGTCAAGAGTAGTCCCCCCACTACGTTCCTAAAGGCCAGGATGGGTTAAAGGGTAACTAAAGGTCCTTGAGCTCCGGCGCACCCACAGACACATACATAGACCCCCCTCATTTGAGAAAGGTGTGCATATGCTATGGAGTCCTAACTCAAGCGTGAACTTCATATTGACTCATCTCCCACATATGTGAAAGAGGTCGCCATGACTATGCCACTCCTAATCTTAAGAGTTCTTGAATCCGGGAATAGGATTCGTCCATCAGTTAATTCCCAAAACGCCCCTGAAAAATAAAACAAACAAAGCAAACAATAGAAAACATTTAAGTGATTCCTAAACTCTTAAGGTAACCCCTCTTTTATCGAATTTAATCCCCAGCAGAGTCGCCAGTTCTGTAACTCGGTGAACTGACTTTATAATCGGAATGTCGCGGTTAAGCATGAGTCGCCACCGACTTTTATTTTATCCAATCGGAAAGGCTAAAAGAACAGGAAAGACCTTTTTGAAAAGATTTTGAGTTCGGGGGGTAAGTTATACAAAGGGAAGGTGTAAGGCACCCTTTGCATCCATGGTTATCCATGGGCTCTTAATTGCTTAGCTTACTTTGTTTGAAATGTTTGATCTATTTGAAAAGCAGTGTGCGAATAGTAAAAGATTTTGTTTAAGGACTTTAGCTTGTAAATAAGCGTAGCCTTGTTTGAAATTGTTTTGAAATAGGAAGTGTGAAAAGTAAACCTTTGAAGAAGAACTTTAGCTTGTAAATAAGCGTAGTCTTTTGGAAAGTATTTGAAAATTAGCGGGAAAAAGAGTTTTGAATTTTGAATTTGAATTGAGCAAGCAATTAAGAGCAACTTACCCTAAGTTTAAAAAATTTGTTCTTTTAGCTTTTCGAGGCGAAAGGATCTATCCATACCATAAGAGGGCAGGAAGCCTTTCAATTGGATTTGAAGGGTCATCGAGTAATCGTTCACCACAAGACTATCCCATGCCATAAAGAGGGCAGGTAGTCTAAGGGAAGGATGTAATAGTCATTAATCTTTTTAGGCATCATGCGAGGATACCTTAGCAATTGGGACAATCATCATGTTTTTACCGAGGCAACTTCGAGGGACAGAATTGATGATAATGAACTTAGGGCAACGTTTTGTTTTGCTTTAGGTATCCTCGGAATCGAGGGACTTGACTATTTAGTACACTTAAAGGCAACAAGGCAACAGGCAACAAAGGCAACCAGAGGGATTACCCTAAAGGTGTGTGGGTGCAACATTCACGTGGTTAACTTCGATTACATTTATCTTGTAGTTAGGTGATCTATCGCTTGATTAATTAATCTTGTCACACCCTATATTACTAACCATGCAATAAAAATAATGATACAATATCACAATTTAAGTGCCTTCAAGGCCAAACAATACAACCAGTAAACAGTTACATAATAATGGGGGAAGGGGACAATAAAACCAGCGGATCCCTTAATAGGGTTTGACATAAGTAATAATAAAACAAGGTTTTAGGATTACCGACATTCGTAGCTCTGGCGACTTGATGAACCTTTGGCTTTGAATGATGAAGGCTGATGGGCGGAGGTTTGCCTTGAGCAAGAAACATTGACTTTTATGAGAGGCGTGGCACGTAATCGGAGGATCTTGAAGTATCCCTGAAAATAGCACAAAGAAAAGGAAATTTTAGTGTATGAATGTTCTACAAACCCTTAGAAGGTTTGCAAACCCTGAACCTAAAAGGTTTGTTTAAGAAAACTTATCGTGACCCACAAGGTTTATAAGGCATAAAATGCCGTTAATGTAAAACACCTACCAGTAATCCTAAAAACTACTAAAGTTTATAAATGACTCGAGGTTAACAAACCAAAAGAAAACAAATGGTCAATATTATATATAAAGATAATAATTTGTCGGTTTAAAAATAAAAAACGAGTTTAAAAATAAAATATTTATAATATTACTATATAGAATTAACTCATTAACATTGATAGAAATAAAAAAACTTAATCTTTATTAAATAGAAAAAAAAGTATTTATTAGTATGTAAAAAGATTTAGAAAAAATAATAGTTTGGGTAAAAAAATATAACAAATAAATAGTTAAAACCAAATTAAATGATAAAAAATAAAAACAATAAAAGAAAAGGAAACTCAGCTGGGCGTGTGATCCGGTGTGTTGCCTTCTTGAGGGTCCATGATGGGAATTCACGCTGGGACCTTTAGATCTGGAATTAAGAAGATCCAATGGCATGAACTGGCAGGTGTATCACGGTCCTATGTAGCCTCAGCGCACTGGATCATGCAAGCCATTTGTTATTATAAAAAATAAATAGAAACGGGGGCCACTGGGATTCGAACCCTTGCCTCGAGGGTCACCAATGAAGTCTCTCACCACCTGCACCGAATTGCTAATTTGAAAGAATAACATCCAGATAAATATAAGTAGCAAAACAAAATTTAAATGAAGAAAGTCAAAAGCGCTGCACGTGGGGCCCATGGCTGGAAGGCGGAACGAATCAACAGCGGAGAGAGAAGGGTCCTTTGTTTGACCAGCCAATTGGGATAGGAGGGAGGAATAAAATTTTTGACCAGCCACTAATGCTGCAACATGCGCATAAGCCAAAAGCCTCCTTACTGTTCATCTTCTTTGTGGAGCTCACCTGCGGATTTTATTGGGAATTTTCCTGCGGATTTACCCGCGGAAAAATCCTTCGAATCCCTGCAAAATAAAAAAAAACTCCAAAACGATATTAAACTAACGACATGGGCGCCCAGATCTACCATGTCGAGTCCCCTGAATCCAATGGTGGCCTTGTTTTGATCAGAAACACGCTACAACCATGAAGACGCGAGAGAGTTTCCTTTATGCCCTAACTATGGCAAATCTTGTCTCTGACGTCAAACCTCCAAACAAATGATTCTAAATGACTCTAATCATGGTTATGAACACATATATATGCATAGAATTCATTTAAATTGCATGTATTAAGAATTTGAAATTTGAAAAGTATGAACAAACCAAGGAAGGTGGACACGCAGGTTCTGAATCGTGAATGGCTTCAAGAATGACTGGGAATCGCTGCTGGTATCCTCAGGAACACGCTGCAATTCTTGAGGTTGTTTGAGATTGGCCCTCGGAGAAAATACGTTGTACCATAGCCTTTGAGATATTTTATTAGCTTTCAAACCCTAGCTCTTTGGCAGCCAATTTTCGTCCCCTTTGATGTGTGAATGCTAAACTTATATATGAATGGTATTAGGGTTTGAAAAAGGAACTTGAATCATGAGATTGATGAGAGAAAATATTTGAAGATAATTTGATTGGAAAATCAACATAAAACTTCCATAATTGGCTCAATCTTTCTTTAAGCAAAAATATTATATTAAATTGACCCCCAAGAATGGTTATTTGATTGAAAAATCAAATCATGCATCAATTTTGATTTTATTTTATTTTTCTTTGATTTAAATTGAATAAAAACCAAATAAATAATAAAATATAAATCCAAGCCAAGTATGAACGAATTTTGCTAGTCTCCAAGGTGAATCTTGGGCCTTCATATGATCCAAAACAAAGCCCCATAATTTATTTCCTCATTTTTGGTATTTTACTTAATTTATTTTGCATTTAAATGAATAAAATTCAAATAAATAAAAATAAAAAGCCAAAAATATGAGAATGGTTTTATACGTTCTTATTTGGGTCACATATATGTTTGAAGTCCAGAACCTAAGCCCATTAGCTAAAAAACACAAAATTGTTCGATTATGGTTTCATGCACTTCTTGACATTTGACCAACTTTTGAGCCTCATATCTCCTTCAATATTGATCATGTGAAAGTGTTCTTGGATTTTTTAGAAAGCCAAAGGAGTCCTCTAAAGGCTCCTTTTGGTTTCATCTCAATTGAGTCTACCATGTCCAAGTTATGAGCTTTGAGAAAAAATGACTTTTTGCGATCTTTTAGAAGGACCTGTAATGTATTGGCTCATATCTCTCAAATGGTGCATTTTCAGACTTGGCATGTGAGAGACAAAATTGTAGAGAATTCAATTTCCTCCGAAATGAGCTTTGGATGGAAAATTTCTGATTTTCCATGTAGGAGTTATGGCTGGTCAAAGTTCAGTTGACTTTTCCTATAGAAAACCCTAATTTAGAAACCTTTTGATTTGTTGATGATTTTTTTTATCTTTCCTTGATGAACCATGATCAATTCTTGATCAAATGATGAATTATACTTCAATATGAGGATCTTGACAAAAAATTAAGAGTTTAGACTTTATTTTGACCATAGTTGACTTTTTAGGTTAACTTAGTCGACTGTTGACTTTCTGAACAATTGGGTGACCAATCCTTTGAATTGAGACTTGATACTTGGTATGAGGATCATTTGAATCATATGGGAGGCCATGGAGTCCATTGGAGGCATCAGAACCTGACTTTTCTTTGAGAAAGAGAAAACCCTAGTTGGAAGGCTGTTGTTTAGGAGAATGTATACTCAGTCGAGTATTGAGACTTTGATATTCGAATGAGCTTGAGTACGAAAATGTAATGGGCAAATTTTGGGGTATGACAGCTGCCCCTGTTCAATTATCTTAAACCTGAAGATGTAGAATGGTCTGCATGCCAGTCGGTATCTGAAGGTAGAAGATGATTGAACATAAGAATACCAAGAAATTTGCCCTATTTGAAGTAGGGACTTTTGTCAGAGATGGGCTTGTGGATGCCATCTGGTAGTTGAAGTCTGAGAAGATGTTGTTTGCGCGTTGATCGTGTCATTTACCGTTCGTAGTAAATGAATTAGATTCTTGGGAATTGATCGTGTCAGTACCGTTCGTGATACTTGAATTAGATCTTTTGTCGTGTCAGTACCGTTCGTAGTAGCTGAATTAGACTAGGAAAGTCACTGATCGTGTCTACACCGTTCGTGATGATAGAATTAGATCTCTGAGAGTTGATCGTGTCAGTACCGTTCGTAGTAACCGAATTAGATCTTAGAAGCAGTTGATCGTGTCCACACCGTTTGTGATGATGGAATTAGATCTTGGGGAGATAATCGCGTCTACATCGTTCGTGATGGTAGAATTAGATTCTCTTGTCGTGTCAGCACCGTTCGTAGTAACTGAATTAGACTTAGTTGGTCATTGATCGTGTCTACACCGTTCGTGATGATAGAATTAGATCTCTGAGCGTTGACCGTGTCAGTACCGTTCGTAGTAACTGAATTAGATCTTTGAAAGTGATCGTGTCATTACCGTTCGTGGTAAATGAATTAGATCTCTGAGAGTTGACCGTGTCAGTACCGTTCGTAGTAGCTGAATTAGATCTTGGAAAGTTGGAGATTTCGCTCATTTGTCGGTACCTGTATCCTGCAATGCAATGTCATGATGTATGTATTATAATGAGTCTCTCAAAATAAATGAGAAACTTTGTATGCTATGTATGAATTTTTATGAGGTAATGTATGCAAGGTGTGAATGTGAATATGATTTGCGAATATGCTTTATGTTGTCTTGATTGAGAAACTGAATCTCTATGCCTTTGTGATTTTGATGTCTAATTTTGTTTTGAAGATGCTCAGTTGGGAATTTATGATTCTTGCTTGGGGATGATCAGTAACTTGATGGACCCTGATTGGGGATTAGAGATATGAATAACCCTGTTTTGAAGAAGAGGAAAGTGTCGGGGAACCGGCAGTGTCGAAGAAGTAAACTCTGTTGGGGAGATATGTCTTTGTAGGACGAGTATTTTTGAAGATATCTTCTTAGTGATTACTCTGCGGGGATATGATCTTGCGAAATCAGTTTTGTGGGAAGACGCGGATATCTTGAATGTTGCCCCCAGTATTATAGTACTTACCATTCCTGGATTTGATTAGGACACGTCACTGAGTATTGGTCAAGATGTCGAACTGGACTTGCATAGATTTGCCCCAGTTAGTAGGAACTTTAGAAAGATTCGCCTCGCGAGGACTTTGTGAGATGTACACTATGGGCGATATGCCCCTAGTAATCATAGGCTCAAGACAATGCCCCATGTTGGTTGGAAATAGATTCAGATTTACTTGGATGCATGCCCCTGATTACTTTTGGCATCCTTGAGAGATTCTCGGAATCTTGACTGGATTGCCCCAGATTGATAGGGAAATAGTTTGAAACCTATTTGAGATGCCTGCCTTTGCATTTTAAGTCAAACAAAATATGACCTTTAACACCATTCTTATAACCTAGGTACATGGATTTTCTAGATCTTGAATCTAGCTTCTTTCTATTGGCTGTCAGGGTTGTGGCATAGCACAGTGAGCTAAAAACTTTGAAATGGGACATATCAGGTAATGTTTGGTGAAGAACTTGGTAAGGAGACATGTTCTTTAAGAATAGGGTTGGTAATCTATTGATTATATGAGCTGCATGACTAACAGCATGTGCCCAAAAAATGTGAGGGAGATGTGCCTGAAATAAAAGGGCTCTAGTGATGCCAAGGAGGTGTTGATGTTTCCTCTCAACAATGACATTTTGTTGAGGGGTAGCCACACAAGAGGTTTGGTGTGTAATGCCAAATTTTTGATAAAAATCAAAGAGTTTAAACTTAGGGCCATTATCTGATCTTATGGTCTTAATTTGGCAATTGTGTTGTGTTTTGACCATGACTACAAATGACTGAACAAGGGGTGAGGTTTCAGATTTATGTCTCATGAGAAACAACCAAGTATATCTACTTTTGTCATCAACAATGGTAAGAAAATATATAAACCCCATCATGGATGGAGTTGCCAAAGGACCCCATATATCCATGTGGACAAGGTCAAAATTAGATTTAGATGTATGAGTACTAAGAGAAAATGGTAACCGCTTTTGTTTGGAATAGAAACAAACATCACATGGTGTATTAACATTGGTAGATTTAATGAAAGGGAAATGTTTATTGAGCTCTAAAATCTTGGCATGAGATGCATGTCCAAGTCTAAGATGCCAAAGGCTACAATTGGAATTATGAGCTATAGATGAAAGGACAGTAGAGTTGATAACATGATCAGCTGGTGTATGGTGCAAGGAAACTGAGGGAGTCTTTAAAAGATACAGTCCACCATGTAATTCAGCTGTGCCAATCATCTTCTTGGATGATAGATCCTGTATGACACAATTGAGCTCATTAAACAAAAGATGACATTGAAGTTGTTTAGTTAATTTTGGAACAGAAATGAGATTAAATGTAAATTGAGGCATATAGAGTACATCAGTAAGATAGAAGGAGTTTGTAAACTTGACTGTGCCTGAAAGGTTTGTGGAAACAATGCTTCCATTAGGTAATTTGATAGTTATTGGCTTAATTTTCTTGAGGCATTGAAAATAGTTTTGAGTAAAACAAACATGATCAGTTGCCCCCGTGTCTAAAATGAAAGTTTCATGATGAAATAAATTAGGGATGGTGCACATGATACCTGAACCTAAAATAGTGTGGGAGGTGAGGTGGTTAATGATATGAGGCTGAAATTGTGAGGCATCCTGGAGTAAAGCTAGCAAGGCTTTGTGTTGCTCTGGTGTAAAAGCCAAGCCAGGAGATGCTTGCACATTATGTTCAGAAATAGCAGCTGTTTGGTCATCTGCCTTATCCCGAGTTGCAGCATAGTTGTTGACACTACCATCTGCCTTCCAATTAGGAGGATATCCATGTTTTTTGAAGCATGAATCAATGGTATGGTTGGTCATACCACAGTGTGTGCATACTCTATTTCCTCTACCTCTACCACCATAGGATCGACCTCCCCTAGAGCTGCCTCTGCCTCTGTTGCTATGCTGAGACCTGGGATGAGAATCACGATTGCCATTAGTGGGAGTCACCAAGATTTTTGACTCATCAAGGGGAGTGCTAGTTTGTCTTTCTTGTTGAACAAGTAAAGAATACACTTTGCAAATATTTGGTAACGGGTCCATTAACATGATTTGTGAACGAGTAGCTGCATACTGATCATTTAAACCTTTCAAAAAACGAATGACTTGATCACTATCCTTATAGGCACGAATCTTGGAGATAGCTTGACAAGTTGTGACACAGTCACATTCCGGAATAGGGCGAAAGTTGTCAAGTTCTTGCCACAAAATTTTCAGTTTTGTATAGTATGAAGAAATGGAAGAATCACCTTGTTTCAAAGTGCATATTTCTTCCTGAATATCTGAAATTCGAAACACATCACCTTGGTAAAATCTTTCCTTCAATTCAGTCCACATGTCAGCTGCATTGTCCATCCAAAGAATGCTTTGAGCGATTTCCAGTTCCACTGAGTTCTTGATCCACGACATAATCATAGTGTTGCACCGATCCCACGCAATTGAATTGAAATCAAGATCTGTAGGGCGAGGCAGTGCACCATTGATGAAGTGCAACTTGTTCTTGGATCGTAGTGCCATGGTCATGGAGCGAGACCACGAGTGGTAGTTATTGCTGGAAAGTGGAGGAGTGACGAGAATCAAGGCAGGGTTTTCATTCGGATGCATGAAGTAAGGGTTGAGAGTGTCTGTTTGATAACCCTTCTGATGATTGCGAAAACCAGATTCGCCATGAACGCTACCTTCAGTGGTGGCAGACATGATGGGAAAAAGGAAGGAGAAAAAGGAAGGTTGCGAAAGGAGAAACAGAAATAATGGCAAGAAAGAATCAAGAAACTGATTGAATCAATGGGGGAGATTGAGAACCTTCGAAGCACAGCGGAAACAATGGATCACAAGACGATGATACCATGTAAACATGCAACACTGCTGAAGAAATTCATGGAGATATCAATGCAGCCATTGATGAGCAGTTTAAGCTTGCATGAGAATAGAGAAGAAAGAAGGAATCAATGTTTTGTTATCTCAATCTCAATCTGTTATTACAGTTACATCCACTATATATAGCTAGCTAGTAACAACCCTAACTAACTATCCACTAATCACAAAACAGAAAAAACTGACATAACTAACTTTCTAAGTTAGTTAGTAACTTCAGCTGGTGCAATAATATCCTGTTCATCCTGTTCATCCTTCACACT